>NC_141786.1:13367065-13667065 GCF_054643075.1 Acanthaster planci | reverse complement strand
TGGGGTCTCAAATGTACATGTACCTTTTGGTGACATTGAAAAGAATAAATCAGAAAGTAAATCAGTGAATTACAAACGTGTACAGGTGCCAGTTAAAAATAAACTCACAAAACGTTTTTTGCTGGGATTTTGAATGTACATGTACGGTATTTTACTTCGCTTCCTCCCTTGCATTTGTGAAATCTATTACCAGGTTATAACATTACAATGTTGCCTGCTGTGACAGGGTCTATACCGGTAGATTTGTACACCCTCGGGTCCAAATGGCATCTGCTTTGCCTTGGTTGCTATTTTCCCCTTTGGGTTACATACAAAACACCATGGGCCCTTACACAGTAGGCAACAATTGTATTGTGCCACCCCAACACATGTATCAGGTTGTGACCGAGTTGTGGGAATGCATGCACAAGGTGGGTTGGACAGAATTACCTTTACACTGGATTAATTTGGAACAACATTGCAGTAACAAAATTTTTTTTTACATCAAAAAGAGTGAGATGACCATTGGTGAGGACATGTGAATGTGTAGGGACAGGGATTACATGTACATGTATACCACATTTAATTTTTTATACCAAAAAATTGTAAGAAATGGAATCACCTGAATGTGAGATACAATGACGTTTGTGTCTTGGCTATGTGAGCTCCAATGACGTTTGTGTCTTGGCTGTGTAAGCTACAATGACGTTTGTGTCTTGGCTATGTAAGCTACAATGACGTTTGTGTCTTGGCTATGTAAGCTACAATGACGTTTGTGTCTTGGCTATGTAAGCTACAATGACGTTTGTGTCTTGGCTATGTAAGCTACAATGACGATTGTGTCTTGGCAATGTAAGCTACAATGACGTTTGTGTCTTGGCTATGTAAGCTACAATGACGTTTGTGTCTTGGCTATGTAAGCTACAATGATGTTTGTGTCTTGGCTATGTAAGCTACAATGACGTTTTTGTCTTGGCTATGTGAGCTACAATGACGTTTGTGTCTTGGCTGTGTATGCTACAGTGACGTTTGTGTCTTGGCTATGTAAGCTACAATGACGTTTGTGTCTTGGCTATGTGAGCTACAATGACGTTTGTGTCTTGGCTGTGTATGCTACAGTGACGTTTGTGTCTTGGCTATGTAAGCTACAATGACGTTTGTGTCTTGGCTGTGTAAGCTACAATGACGTTTGTGTCTTGGCTATGTGAGCTACAATGACGTTTGTGTCTTGGCTATGTGAGCTACAATGACGTTTGTGTCTTGGCTATGTAAGCTACAATGACGTTTGTGTCTTGGCTATGTAAGCTACAATGACGTTTGTGTCTTGGCTATGTAAGCTACATGTACAATGACGTTTGTGTCTTGGCTATGTAAACTACAATGACGTTTGTGTCTTGGCTATGTAAGCTACAATGACGTTTGTGTCTTGGCTATGTAAGCTACAATGACATTTGTGTCTTGGCTATGTAAGCTACAATGACGTTTGTGTCTTGGCTATGTGAGCTACAATGACGTTTGTGTCTTGGCTATGTGAGCTACAATGACGTTTGTGTCTTGGCTATGTAAGCTACAATGACGTTTGTGTCTTGGCTATGTAAGCTACAATGACGTTTGTGTCTTGGCTATGTAAGCTACATGTACAATGACGTTTGTGTCTTGGCTATGTAAGCTACAGTGACGTTTGTGTCTTGGCTATGTAAGCTACAATGACATTTGTGTCTTGACTATGTAAGCTACAATGACGTTTGTGTCTTGGCTATGTAAGCTACAATGACGTTTGTGTCTTGGCTATGTTAGCTACAATGACATTTGTGTCTTGGCTATGTAAGCTACAATGACGTTTGTGTCTTGGCTATGTAAGCTACAATGACGTTTGTGTCTTGGCTATGTTAGCTACAATGACGTTTGTGTCTTGGCTATGTGAGCTACAATGACGTTTGAGTCTTGGCTATGTAAGCTACCATGACGTTTGTGTCTTGGCTGTGTAAGCTACAATGACGTTTGTGTTTTGGCTATTGATAGCTTACAATGATCTCCTGACATCAGGAGATAAGCCCAAATTCTCCCAACGTCCCAGTTTTCTCATCACCCAAAAGTTTTGGGGAGGGGAGGGATCATAACATGGCCCATCCCCCAAGTCTAAAAATGGGGAGATACATCTACACTTGTACATGTATAACGTTACCACGGCTATAGATGGTGAAGTTTTATTGGTTGTTGTGAATTGATCATGTGATATGCTACAAGCTCATGTATCACTTCCGCGTCATGTACATTAACAATGTTGCAAGTTACAAAAAATGATGAATAATGGTGATCTTTCTCACAGTTGATTTATTGTGTCTACTGCATTGTAGTTGTGTTATCTTGGGTGGATAGCTGCGATGGTACTACGCACCATCGATAGTAGGAGATATGCACTTTGTGGGAGACATTGGAGCACTGTGTCCGCTCGCATATGCAGTCAAACGCACATAAGAAGAGCACTGTTTACAAGGTCATGTTCATAACAAGGATAGTTTTAGGTCCCAAGTCTTTGTTTTTCTTTGTTTTCCATTACTGATAATACAACATAACGATTGTAACAAGGTTATTTGTGAAGTCCCAAGGACTTTGTCATAACAGTGTTCCACTGTACTACTTTCTTCACTCTAACCATGACTGAAACCCGCGAGTTAGACCCTCTGTTCTTGCACCCAGCTATAATGCTCATGGAACACCAATATACTCTCATCACTGTTTGTGCTCCGATTGCCATTGTTTATAAATGTAAAACGCTTATGCCGTTGTCTCTTCTTGTCTGCTCTTCAATCTTGTCATTTTTTTTGGCAGAATTTGGTGTAAATAATGTCTTAAAATTCAACCAGTCAACAAAACCCAGTGCTTTATGATTCCCAGGTTTCTCTTGTAAACTCCCTCCTCCCCCAAAAAACAAACAACACAACAAAATCAAAATTACAGCTCAACAAAGGACACAACAATCAGTAGCTTTCCTTGTAATTTGCTGTTCAAGTGTTTAAATTTGTCAAAATGTTTTAATTTATCTGGCTAATTTTGCTTGCTACTTATCTTAAATATGCATGTACTGTACATGTATTACATGCATATAAGATAGTTCCACTTTAGTCTATGGCCATGGTATAACAAAACAATTTTTTCCTACTGTGACAGGGTCCATGGGTTTTGTAAACCCTAAGGGGCAAATGACATTCAAGGCAAAGCTGAGGTTGCCAATTTTCCCCTGTGGTGTGGTGTACATGTACAAAACACCATGGACCCCTACACCACATGCACACCATTGCCCCTGGACTTGGATTGCACAACGTGTAAGCTGCTATCATGTTGAGTTATTAAAGTCCAATTAAGATTGGGGCATCTAACAAAGCAGATACATGTATGTTGGGTCAGTAGTGGAACGTGCTATTATTCTAAATGTGTAGAATGGGGGGGTTATATCTGCAGATTGTGAAGATATTTTTGGACATTCCAACAACTAAAATGTTGCAGTATCACTAAAAAGGATAACAATTGTAAAAGCTATAAATATGCCAATCTGATACACAATTTAATACGCATTCACAGATGTGCATACATGTATACAAGATTCTCTGTCACAAACATTGTCCCAATATGGTGCCTCCCCCTACTCTTCTTTTCAAATACATGTATTCATGGACAGGCAAGTCATCCCCCCACCCTTCCCCATGCCTAATTTCCAGCACAGATTGATGTGTCTGATTATGATGTGGCACATGGTAATGTTCCTGATGATTGTGCCAAATAACACCTCTTCAGCCTGTGTGCATACATGCTATGCACAGTGCAGATGTTCAATGAAGCGGTTCACTCACCCATGTTGATACATATACATGTACATGTACCTGCAAAATATGGTGCAGTCAATATGCATCATGAAAGTTTGACGTCCAGTTTGCCGATACATGTGTGTAGCAATCTGTTGGAAGGGATGTTATTTGAGTGAAACTTTAATGTACACAGTACAGCTGTACAATATGCTGTACGTGTACATCTCAACTTTGTCATAAGGCTGTGATACTTGTTCCATAGCTACATGTAACTTTTGTATTTATAGGTGCTTCTATACTGGCTCTACTGCTAGCAGGCTACCTTGGACAGCATTATCTACCTCCTCCGAAACCAAGGATTGTTGGGATAGACCTTGGCACAACTTATTCTTGCATTGCAGTGTATCATGCTGTCACCGGTGAAGTCCAGGTCAGATTTACTGAGCTTCATTTGGAATAGGGAGTAATTTGACAGATTCACCTGTTCTAATGAAGGATCATTTTAAAAGCCAAATTGAATTTGTGAAAGATTATGTTGTTAAGTAAACAAAGGACAGCAATTCATTGGGGGATAATATATAATTTATAAACCTATGTGTGCAGTGTATGCAAGATGTTGACTGTGGAATTGAACAAACTTTTAGATACAAAATACTTTGTTAGGCCCCCCCCCCAAAAGACTTCTGTTTCTGGTCATGGGCTTGGTCCAAAAGTGGTGCCGTGATGCATGTTTTTTTCCTTTTTTTTTTCTTAGACGTGATGTGAATGCACATATACTTTAGAGCGCATGGCCTTGTTACTACGAGAAGAGTGTGAATTAACAACTTTGAATTAATAAAAAGACCATAAAATATGACGAGAGGCAATGGTTTCAGTCATCTCACTCAAAAAAGAGGCTTCTATTCTTGGAAAGATTGAGCTTGTTAAAATACAGCAGCACTCACAACCATGGAAAAATCATATGTTAAAAATAAATGTTCAATTCCAGTTTCCAGTTTTCAATGAAATTCTTATGAAGAAGCTGCATATGTGACCTTCTTTGCACATTATTTTCTGCTTTAGCTGAGAGGAAACAAGTTGCAGGTCAAATATGGCCCATGAAAAAAATCATTGGAAACAGTTCAGCTCCTCAGTGAAAATGAAAATAGAATTCTCATGAGGTGAATGATACACTGTGCACATTGTTTTCCGTTTTAGAAACAAGCTGCATATAAAATATTGGGGGGAAATTTGGCTCAGAAAATAAAATCTCCTCACTCAAATCTGCTCTTAGCAAGTGACAATGCATGAGTTATTATGTACCGGTACATGTACATGTATGGTTGTCATAATGTGATGTCCATCGCCACTACACGCACTGCATGCGTATGTACCACCACTACCTCACTGACACTGAAATTAGACTGGCCTTTTATGGGTTGTTGCTTAAAAGTGTTTCTAATTTGTATACCTAAGCAGGACGTAAGACCACTTTGTTTGTCTGGTTCACAGACATGGGCCTGGGTCCGAATCAATTGGCTACGGCCAGAAATTACACCAAGTATTTGGCAGCATCTATGGCCAGTTCTTGTAGAATCATGCATGATATCAAGCCGCAGCCAACTGATTTTGACACGAATGACAGCATCTTATAAGAGTGTCCGACTGAAAGGTATGGAGGCCTAGGGGGATTCCTTCACCATACGTATTACTCAACCCCCCCATCAAAAACACATTACACGGTAGCAGAATTCCTGCCAATCAAGTAAGTTTGGTGGCTTTTGGAAATCATTTTATGCAAAATAAAAACTCTTTATTTTGCTGACGCACAGGTCTGTAGCAGCGTGCGTGGTGACCAGAAACCGGAGCCTTTTTTAGACTTAGGTTTTTGTATATTTGGCAAACTTTTGTGCTGGTCAGCATTTCAAGATTTTACACATTTTGAGAACCAACTCCAATGGTTTTAAAAGTTTTGAAAATAAACTATTATTGTATTTAGTGTTTAATACTGGTAAGTTACATGTATATAGTCATTACCAAATCATGTCTCCATTGCGGCTATATTTTTTGTAATTTTGCTGAAACTTTTGAACAGTGTCTTTGACTTGTATGAAAATTTTCCACAATCTGACCACTGACTGTGCTGTTTAGAAATGAAATTTGTATGATGTATGGTACATGAAATACTGGAGAAAACATTGAAACTGGTATGCGTGGAAGAACTGGTTCCAGCACAAACGTACATGTACATGAACATGGAGCTACGTGTACATGTGCGTGCGCCGCATACTGGGTATCGATCTGTGTACTGGTTCTACTGTGCCGCATATCTCCTTCTTGTTGATTTACGATAATGTCAAAACTGTATCATTGGTGAATGTATTAGAAATTCGGTGAAAGAACTAAGATTGAAATTCTTCCCGTCCGCAGCTGCACATACTGTGCATGCCTAAAGGGCACACACTGTGGTATTTTCTATCCACAGTAATACATGTACATTACAAAAATTAATATTCATTAGATATTGAGTCCTGATGGCAAGTTCATTTTAAAAATATTGGACTGGACTCGCAGGTGAAATGGGTACAGAAACTGTTTTATCAACACAAAAACGTGTATTGCAAGGGAGATATTAATATGTGCCACTTTTATTAGACTTGGCTCTTCTGAATAAGATTCAATAAGAGAAAGTTAGCATCGTTGGAATCGGTCTTTAAAACTATTGTGTACAGTGTAGTTTCCACCTAAATCCAGTTTACTCTCACTTTGCATAACGCTAGTTTTTCTTTGAATGCATAATGTGTATAAATGTTTTTTCATGGACTGCAGGTAATTGAGTTAGACAACCACGACACCATTCCATCCATGGTGGCCTTCACTCCAGAAGGGACAGAACTTGTTGGCTACAGTGCTTTATGTCAGGCTGAGCAAAATGTCGTCAACACTATATATGATGCAAAACGGTTCATTGGTAAACGATTCACTCCAGAAAAATTGAAGGAAGAGGCTTCCAGATACTCATTTAAGGTATAGTTTTGGTTACGGTGTATGTACATGCACATGTCCATGTGTACATATTACATGAAAGTTGCAATTTCACTTGACAAAGAATTACATGTACATGTATGTTCTTTTAAATGTCGTCTCCCTGTACAGTGTACCGTATGTTCAAGCAACATGTGCAGGTACACTGTACATGTACATGTATATCGCCATGTCCTGGTGGGCCACTCTCAGTCACTTGATGATCTTAAGTGTGTGGTTTTTTCCTTAGAAATTATAGCCTTTCACTCAATTTATAACTCAACCCATGCTTCTTAAAAGTCCAGTCTTGACTACTTTGGAATTTTTATGAATATCAAATTTACATGTAGCATGGTTAGCATTCCTAAAGTACATGTTCATATACTGGCAATCTTGTCAAAGAGAGCAACGTATTTCTTGTCCAATGTAATTGTACGTGAAATCACAAAGTTTCATCTCACTAGCAAAATACAGTAATGCATATGTTGAAAGCTTTCTTGTATTTTTCTGTGCATAAAAAAGTTTATTCTATGTGATACATGCCACTAAAACATCACATGATTATGCATGTACATGTACATGCACATATAAGTGGAAGACTGTAGACAATATTTCAAACATTCCCATGCAGTGATATCAAGTGCAGTATGACTTTCTTTGTGAATTAGTTGTAATTTATGTGCTTAGTAATAATAAGAATAAATCAAAAAAGGAGAATTTATTCCCCTTTCTTATTGTGTTCATTTGAAAGACTCAAATCCCAGGAATTAAAAGCCGTGTAAAGTGATTTATTGAGGTTCAATCTGATTTAGAGCAGACACCAACACACATATATTGCATGAAGACGTAAAGCCACTAAATGCCACTTCCATGAAAAATGAGATAATATCTATTGAAAGTTCAGTGCCAAGTACATGTAAATGATAGTGTAGGTGTTTGGATCAGAGCCTGTGTACATGTATTCCCATATAATTGGCTTTGTGCCTTCTTTGTGCACGCTTTGCTCTCTTGAGTGTTGTCAAACATTGTTTGATCTGTTGTGACAGGTAAAACTACAAGTAGATAATGACTTGGCAACATTTGAAGTGAACTCACAGGTTGTTTCACCGGAGTATATAGGATCACGCATCATTCTGCATCTGAAGGAAAAAGGAGAGCGCCAGCTAGGGGTTACAGTGGACAAGGTAGTCATATCTGTGCCTGCAGATTTTGATGAACTACAAAGGAACTACACAAGGGCAGCTGCCCAACTAGCAGGTAGGTGGCAACTGATCATACCTTGACAAGTGGGTAGGCCTGGTCTGCGGCCTTTAGTTTGACAAGACTGGTCCCTGACTAGTGATTAGGTGAGTTTGGTCCCTGGCTGGTGGTTGGGTAGGAGTGAAAAACATTTAGATACTTTTCCCATACCATTCATATTTAACAAGCATTGTTTACTATAAAAATGAACTCCTGATTGTGTCTATCAAAACCTTAAAAACCTCTTTTAAACTTTTGGGGAAAATCTGCAAACGAATATAGAACTTTGCTCACTTAAATGTGTAATCACCCCAACCTTAGTCACTGGCAGGTTGATTGGTGAGACTGGTCTCCGGCTGGTGGTTGGTTGAGACTGTTTACTGGCTGGTGGTTGGGAAAGATTGGTCCCTGGCTGCTGGTTGGTTGAGACTGGTTACTGGCTGGTGGATGGGGAAGATTGGTCTCCGGCTGCTGGTTGGTTGAGACTGTTTACTGGGTGGTGGTTGGGGAAGATTGGTCCCTGGCTGTTGGTTGGTTGAGACTGGTTACTGGCTGGTGGATGGGGAAGATTGGTCCCTGGCTGTTGGTTGGTTGAGACTGGTTACTGGCTGGTGGATGGGGAAGATTGGTCCCTGGCTGCTGGTTGGTTGAGACTGGTTACTGGCTGGTGGATGGGGAAGATTGGTCCCTGGCTGTTGGTTGGTTGAGACTGGTTACTGGCTGGTGGATGGGGAAGATTGGTCCCTGGCTGTTGGTTGGTTGAGACTGGTTACTGGCTGGTGGATGGGGAAGATTGGTCTCCGGCTGGTGGTTGGTTGAGACTGTTTACTGGCTGGTGGTTGGGGAAGATTGGTCCCTGGCTGTTGGTTGGTTGAGACTGGTTACTGGCTGGTGGATGGGGAAGATTGGTCCCTGGCTGTTGGTTGAGTAGGACTCTCCTGTGGCTAGTAGTTTTAGACTGGTCCCTGGCTGGTGGTTAAGTAAGACTGGTCCCTGGTTGGTTGTTGGTTGAGACTGGTTTCTGGCTGGTGGTTGGGGAAGATTGGTCACTGGTTGTTGGTTGAGTAGGTTTGGCCTGTGGCTAATAGTTTGAGAATGGTCCCAGGCTGGTGGTTGGGGAAGACTGGTTATTTTTATTTGAATACACACAACGAGATGAAAGATCTTATTCTCTCTGTTGGAATAACTTGGGTCAAGCTGTGTCTCACAGCCTCAGACCTCAAGTGTCTTCTGTAGAATTCAAGCAATGCCAAGGAGAGCCGCCTTCTGCAGCAGTTCCACCTTGACCACCAAGTCAATTTCACCAAGATGTTTCTCAAGGGATCCAGGAATGGTACCTAGAGCCCCCTCTACAACTGGAATGGCCATAACATTGACATTTCATACCTTTCATAGCTCCCTTGCCAAATACAGGTATTTCTGGACCTTTTTTCTTCTCTCTGCTGGCAACTGTAGTGTCACCTGTCCACAGCCTTATCTAAAACAACCAACATCTGGCCTCCTGTGTTCTACAACATGGTCAGTCTGGATGTTGAAATCCAAGAGAACCTTGACATCCTCTGTCTCTATTACCTTTTCTGGGACATGTTCCTACCACTTCCCCTTGACTGCAACTCCTCCTTTCCGACAAAGATCCCAGTGTATTACATGTACCTTGGCTAATTTGTTGTGCCTTCCCTTGTAAACCATCTAGGCCATCTTGCTAAACTCACAAACCAAGTGAAATACAATCTCTCTCCCCTCCCCACACCTCCTACACATTAGCATCACATTTGCTCCCTCTATCCCGGCCCGCATCATGTTCATCTTCAGTGCTTGGTTCTGCGCCGCTATTATCAAACATTCTATCTCCTTTAAGTCACCATCCTTCAAACATCCCCAGGTCTTGTCCCCTGCCTCCTCTGTTTCTCTCAGAAACTTCCCTAGTCTTAAGAGGCTTGCTGTCCTGGAACTTCTACTTTCTCTTCCTCTTGTATTGTCCAGCATGCAGCTCCATTCCCACAACATATTTCTTGGCCAACCTCAGCAGTCCACGCTGAGCCCAAAAACATACCCATCAAGAATTTTGTTCTTGATGCTCACACAATGTGTTCACACTCATCAGTCCCCATCCTCCATCATTCCTCAGCAAGTAGAGTCTGCTGACTTTGGGGAGTGCAGTTCACTGTCAAGAAGTGCGTAACCTTGATGTTGAAAAGGGGGAAGAGGATGAACTTCGAAGGCATTCTTCTACCCAATGGATCTATCCTAAAGGCATCTTGGGGTGTTAAAGGTGGACAGCATGATGTATAAGGAAGTGAAGGAAAGGATAGGCAAAAAGTACATCAGGAGGGTCAAGAAGTGTCTTCAGTCAAAACTGAATGGTGGCAATATGGTGAAGGTGGTCAATACCTGGGGCTGTGTTGCTGATAAGGTACTGTGCTGGACCAAGGCTGAGTTGGAGTCTCTTAATGGGAAGACCAGGAAGCTGATGATGCATGGTGTGCTGCATAAGCCCAGCTGAACATCGGGACTGTCTGCACCAGAGAATCAATCTCCTCCTCTTTCTTGGCAAACAACTTTAAGTCATCCATAAAAAGGGGATGATTAATTCGGCAGCCATCCTTCATAACACAACAAGCTCTAACCTTTTGCAAAACCAGCAACAACAGCATCAGCACCAGTACTATTACAAAAGTGGTGACAAGAAGTCCCGTTGAAAATCCCTTGTCTGATACTGACGACATTGATACTGCCATTATTTGCAGTCAGTGTCGTCCTCCAGGTCTTCCTACTGTTGCCCAGCAATTAATCACCATACCCCCAACAGTGCTCACTAAATTCAAACACTCATTATCCACAAGTGCGCCACCATATCGCATGCCTTCTTGTAATCAATCCGAGCCATAGACAAATTGGCTTTCCTTTTCGTGCAGTCTTTCAACAGGGCCTTGTCAATCAGCAGTGGATCCTTTGTTCCCCTTGTCCTCTTCTTACACCCTTTCTGCTCGTCTGGAAACAAGCCATTCTCCAGATGGGTGTAGTTATCCTTGGTAATCATTCCTGTCAAGCGCTCGTAAACAATGGGAAGACAAGTAATAGGTCCATAATTACTCACAACCTTTCCTTTCTTAACATCCTTCATAAGTAAAACTGTCCTACCTTTACCCACCTTGAAAGATTCCCACACATGACACACTCCTCTAAATGCCCACTAAGTCTGACATGCACACTGCTGAAATACTTCAACCAGTACCCGCGAACATGACC
Organism: Acanthaster planci; assembly: GCF_054643075.1. Classification (NCBI taxonomy): domain Eukaryota; kingdom Metazoa; phylum Echinodermata; class Asteroidea; order Valvatida; family Acanthasteridae; genus Acanthaster; species Acanthaster planci. Next base: position 13,655,789 of record NC_141786.1, on the reverse strand, counting down.
CACACCCGGCACTTTCCAATTCACTAACTTCCTCAACTACTTCCTCACCTTCTCCACGGTAATCTGTACTTCCTCTGACCACCATGCAATGATTATAATTTCTGATAATGACACCAAGGATTCCTCAAAAGTGTCCGAGGCACTGTAGCTCGCAAGCCTGAAAAAACCTATAGAGAAGAGACAATGAGAGGCAGTTACAGTTTTAGAGGTGGGAGGAAAACCCTGGAGGAATATTCTGGGTAAAACCCACGGAATCAGGTAGGGACTAAAAAGTCAATCCACATGTGCACCGGGCCAGGATTAGAACCCGCACCGCAGAGGTGGAAGGCGAGGAAAGAACCACTACGCCAACCTCACTCCCCATTATTGGCTGGTAGGGAAGACTGGTCCCTTTTAGTCATCTTCTGATCTCATTGCATGATTTGCCATTAACCCCTAAGTTCACACGGTCTATGTCTGCCACAGGCGGGCACTGTGGCTTGTGTGCCCGTTTCCTAGTAGTCCATGCATGCCCAGCATCAATGTCCAGCCCCCACTTGTACATTGAGTGCACGTCACAAGTTTTTATTTCATCTAATACCCAGTCAACATTACCTGTAAAATTTGCCTATTTTCTCCAGATGTTGTTCCTTGGAAATGGAAAACTGAAAGAGTCACCCCAATATTCAAAGGTGGTGATCGAGATGAGATCAGTTATTACAGACCTATTTCAGTTCTCCCACTTGTGTCTTAGATTCTGGAAAGGGCTTTTATTGAGCAGCAGTCTGGTTTCATACTGCATCATTCCACTCAGACCACGGTTCTTGATGTTACTGATTTCATTTTGCATAACATGGATTCTGGTACCATTACAGGTGCCATTTTTCTCAACCTGAAAAAAGCATTTGACACTGTCGTCCGTAACATTCTTCTATCAAAATTGCATGGTTGTGGGGTCAGGGGCCTTGAGTTGAAATGGTTCGAGTCTTATTTAAGTGGAAGGGTACAGGCTACCAAAATTGACGATGCTTTATCAGACTGTGGTAGTGTTCAAGTCGGAGTCTCACAAGGTTTGATACTAGGTCTTCTGCTTTTTACTGTTTTTATTTACTCTCTCCCATCAAGCATTACTGTTTCTGAATGCAAAATAAATATGTATGCAGATGATACACTGCTGATGTTCAAAGGAATTCCAGAGAGTTTCTGAATAATATAATGATTATAGGCATGGAGCAGGTGTGTAAATGGTTACACGAACACAAGCTCACCCTGAATGTTAGCAAAACAAAGTTCATGGTTTTTGGCACCTGCCATCGATTATCTCACGTTGAGGATATTCAAATTGCTTCAAATGGAAAGACTCTGGAGCGTGTCAATAGTTTTAAATACTTTGGGGTTATGCTGCACAAGTCAATATCATGGTTGGATCACATCAACCTTGTTGCTGAGAAAATCTCGCAAAAAATAGTTTTTTTTTTCAATGCTCCGCTAAACCTTGTCTTCCTGCTTTGATCTTTAAAATGCTTAATTGTGCTATGGTTTTGCCTTTATTCGATTATTGTAGCATTGCTTTGTCCAGTTATTTTTACAGCAATATTGAGAGACTTGTCAAGCTGCACAATCGACTTGGGCATGTTGGGAGATTAATTCTCAATGCTCATTACAGAACTCATATTGCTGACTTACATGAAGCACTCTCTTGGACCACACTTCCTCAACGCTGGCATTCTTTACAACTGTGCGAGGTCTACAAGTGCCTTAGGAAACTTAACCCCCACTACTTTACATGTAATTCTCACTTCAAACCTCCAAGCTACTCTTTTGGCACCCAATCACTGTCAAATGGCGAATTATAGATGTCATAAAAGCCTAAGACCAATGTTGGTAAACGCACCTTCCAATATCTAGGGACCTTGGAGTGGAATAAGCTGACTACCCCTCAAAGGCAGGCAGAGTCCCTCTATAAATTCAAGTGTCTCCTGTAGTTTTAGTTTGTGTTTTATTTATTCATTGTTACGAGATTTAATTGCTGATAATTTTAATCCTTTATTTTAAAATTAAATTCTGGTCTTAGTTGATTATTATAACATAACATATTAATTTTGACATCAGCATGAATTGAGGCCTGTTCATAATTATTTTAATGTCCCTACTTTGTGGTTGTTATTTTGATGTTTTATCGGGTTGTTTTACTTAATTGTCTTTTTATTCGATGATTCTATATGCAATTTTTTGTTTTATTTAAAGTTTGTTTCTAATATTTCTTCTTATAGATATACTGTTTTAAATGTTTAAATTAGTTTGATTAGTTTGTATTGTGTTTTAATATTTTATCGGGGCCCTTAAGAATAGCAGTTTCATAACTGATAGGGTTACCCTGTGGAAATAAATCTACTACAAGCGCAAAGTGGAACGTCACAAATTTCACACATCAATTTAGTCTCTTTTCTTTTACCATTGCTAAAACAAACATCACACTGTCTGTATGATATATAGCTCATTTTCCAGCCAGGGGAATTTCTTCAGCCAAATGTCTTCGTATCAGTCAACCTGGACCATGAAGACGGATGGTCTACCTCTAGATTGAAACACTGGCAAGTTTTGTGCACGCAACTCTAAAATTTCATACACTAACAATTGTCTAAATGACAAATAACTGTCAGTGCCTCCAATTTCCTATCACACAAGATAAGAGTTTACAAGAGCAACATCAAGCAAAAATTAAAAAGAAAAAAACACTTTTTTATACCATTTGATTGATTTCCTGACTGAACGGTGCTACGATGCCAGTTGGTCTGCAACGTCCACACCCTTCATCCCCTCATTGTAGTCGAGTACACAACTGGGGGTTTTCCAAAGCGATGCCATCACAGTTCCACTTGCCAGTGTCGGCTATCGTGGCTGTAGGCTACCTGGACAACATACGGACATCTTTTTTGTTTTGTCAGACCAAGGTAAGCAAGCCTTTTATGCAGGAGCGGTGAACAACATCATCTCTCAAGTTTCAAGGAGCACGAGTCCTTAGGCATGTCTTCACGATTTTTTCTTCCCGTCCCGACGACGTTCGTCTTCTGGCTGTGTTGTTTCAGGTACAGATCAGGGCTGCTGAACCACTTGTCCAGGAAAAGGGCGTACCCTTTGCCAAGAAGATCAGCGTTCAAGTCAAGTACAATTTTTGTACTTGCCAGTCCAACAGTCTGGTCTTGACCTGTGTAAATCTTGAAGCTTAAGGTGCATTCAGCGGCAACCCCCATGCACTGGCAGACTCAATATACCTTGATGCCAATCCTCACATGCTTCTTGGGGTTGTACTGCTTAAACTTCCGTCTCCTTTTGAATTTCCAAAGGGTCTCTTCAGTAGTAATGTTGCTAGACAGAATGTAGACGGACTTGAACTTCTTGGTTAGTTTGTCTACCACCGGGCGGAGCTTGTAGAGTTGATCGGTCATATCTGCACAGCTGTTATCGACGAAATGCCGATAGGACAGCAAGTCCACAAATCTGTTGAGAGGCATGGTATTAGGGAAAAATCAAAGTCTCAAGTACCGAGTCTCTAGTCCAGTAGGACTTCATGTTGGGTTTCGGTATCAGTCCCATGATGATTGTCATGGACAGGAACACTGACATCTCGTCTGGTGTTGTGTCAAACCAGCTTCTCATTTGACTTGGACTTGCTGCTGATTGACTTTTCGGGTGTTTAGTAGCATAGCGTTTAGTCTCATTGGCAATGTACAACATCAGGTCTGGGGTGAAGAACTGCTCGAAGATTTCAAGAGGAGTGATGTTCTTGTCCAGTTCTTGCGCTTAAATACCGGCTGTGCCTGGGGAAGTTGTCATCATCCGTGCATTGAATGGATCTTCTTGGCAGGCCTCTCTAATGGTGGTTGCTGTCACTAGTTTAAATTTCTGAACTATGTTCAGATTCTGACGTGAAATCTGAATCACTAGTCGCCATCCAAGTTTCCTCTTCACTTGAATACATCGTGTAATGCAACTGAAGGGCAAGTATGCATATATAAGGCAAATACCAAGCGCTACAGAAAACACTGCTTTTCAGCAGAGCAAATGCCCAATTACTCTGCACAATGGCCCGTCTATATCCTGATTGTGAGGTGCGGGGGTGCTGTCCATGTGTTCACATGGCGTGCACACCTTGTCAATATCCTGTATTTATCGCGCTCTGAGCCCACACAAAGCTTGTTGCGTAATCCCTGACTGCTGCATCGAGCAATGCTCCCCAGAGATTACCCAGGGTATTCGATCAAAGACAGTGGGGTGTTCTGATGAAAAAATTATCATTTACTGAGTATCAGGGGATCAACCAAATCTCCAAGTTGCCCCATATTTCCATTCAATGCAAAGCTGCCAGTAATTACAGACATACACTGAATAATAGTTGCATGTGTGGTATACAGCTATAGCCGTCTCCCGGCAATTAGGCTTTTCTCCAGGTGTGGCTATTGCCGTCTCCCGGAGTGAAGGGTTAATTTGGCCATCATCAATTGCCATTTTTATGAATTCATAAATAAAAGTTGACTGACACTGTAACACATCATTTTATCATGCTTATCAATCTATTGTGCCCGATGTGGCTGCTAAAACAAAGTACATGTACTTTTTTCTATTTAATTTGGTCTTCTCTTAAGAATTGTGATCAATCAGGATAAACAAATGTGAGATTCAACTTACATTTCTTTGTCCAATGTTTGTAGGCCTGGAAGTCTTGCGAATTATTAATGAGCCAACAGCAGCTGCTATGGCATATGGACTACACAACCAGAGGACACCGTCAGAAATCATAGTGGTGGATATGGGAGGAGGGACACTAGATGTCTCATTACTCAGAGTTCACGGTGGAATGTTCCAGACATTAGCCATGGCAGGTAACATTGAATTCAGTTTACATATCAGGCTCATTTGCTTTCATCTATTCCAGAATTAAGCAAGATACAGTAAATTCCTTTTTGCAGTGCTCTAAAAGGGATCTAACTGAATTGAGCATTATAACCGTACAGCGCTATAATCGACTGGATAGACGCGTAACATGTGCACTGCACATGTACTTTACATTACTTTACATGCATCTACATGTGTGTCGTGTGTGTAAATTCCGTTTACATGTATTGGCAGATGTATGTACTGCAATATTTTGGAATATATGCCTTGCATCTAGTTACCTGGACGTTTTTGTTACGCGGATGAAAAACACTACCAAATCTCTTCAAAAACTGCTGCCGTGACATCCCGATTGCCACTGCATACCCATTCATGGACAGTCCAATTGCTGACTTTTTCCAATAACCATGTGAGTGCAGAAAGTGATATGCCATCAGAAAACCCAAGTGAAAACAGACCCAACATGTCACGCCGAACACAATCGGCGAAAAGACGAGATTTTCTACACGGAGATACATTTACAATTTTAGCAGCTGATTTTATTTTTTGGTAGAAAGAAACCTTTCAGTAGCAAAATACTACATGTATTATCTCAATGCTGATTGTTTGTGTTCCAAACTACTCAACAAGAATAAATAAAAGTAGGAATATGATCACACAATTATAAGATGGACTCGCTGCTACATCTGACTCGAACCAGCCAACACTGGCAAGCTCGGTGGTCGAGTGGTTGAGATGTCTGTACTAGTAAGCAGGAGGTCATGGGTCCAAGTCCCACCTGAGTACACTTGTGTTTTTTTTTCACAAGCCTTCGGGGGCAAACACTGAGTGCTCGCAATTGCAGTGCATTGGTGGCCGAGTGCGTGACTACACTTTGTGTGATCTTTACAGTGGTGTCCGAGAGGACGACCAATCGTGACGGCCTTGTGGTCCGTTTTCACATGCGTTGATTTTCAAAGAATCTGACTTTCAAAGGTAAAGAGCGCTGTAACAAACACCGGAATCCTTTCACATTTTTTATATGGTTCTTGAGGCCGAAAATCATAAAGGTTAACCCTGTATCGTGAAAAGCATTGTAAATGAAAGTGCTGTAACCTCAAAAAAAGATAATTGCTTTGCCTTTCCCTCTCCCCTCCCCCCCCAAAAGAAGTGGAAAGCTCCCTTCAAACATCCCTGTAACACCCATTGTAGTACACTGTGATAATGAACATGATATTTTAACACCTGAAGAGCTTACGTTACCTGAAGTGAATGCATTCTGAAGGATGTTAAAACATCATATGCATCATGGGCATTACAGCAGTCCATAATTGGTTTGTTAAACAATGGGTTTGAACTATGTGTCACCTGAAGGTATGAAATTTAATCAGAACACAAGGTTTTCACTCTGTTGCTGTGCAAAAAGTTGTACAATGCCCACAGACTCATTGAATTGTTGTATCAGTTTAAATAGTGTTGCGAACCCACAAACCTTGATGGAATTTTAGCACCACAATGTTTTCCTCGTTCTTGTTACCTTGCATTCCCAGGGTCTCTTTGTTTAGCTTGACTATGCATACATGTATGAAACGTAGCAGAGAGGCTAATTTTGTAAAAAGTTATTCATGCCACTCTGGTCCTGCTAACTAGCCTGGTCCTCTGTCTGCGCTGAGCCAATGATGCAGTACAGAATTTGATCGAGCTCACCACATTTTAGTCTGAGCAGCAGTGAGGTCAATACATACTGCTGGCCCTGTCTAGCTGTTGCTGCCTTGTCACCATGGTGACTCAGGACAGCTCCGCACCACAGTTGTGTGATGTGATACACTCGTACTATGCTCACTCCGTTTAACTGGAATTTGGTTTTGCCAAACCATAGTTTAGTTACATACAACTTCGCCTTTTGTGTTGTAACGCTGTTGCAAAGTTACACCTTCAAAACCACTTATGAACTTAGATGAAGTAAGAAGAGAAGTGGGAACAGTAAACAAGCTGTACACTTCGACTGTCACCCAAACCCATGCATTCTGCTCAAATAAATGTTGACCTTGAAAATGGCATCTTATGTGAACAACACTAAACGTCCATGATGCAACAAGCCTGATAGTTAGGGATGCAACAACATGTTGGTTGTGTATGTCTAGCATGAAAGCAAATCTTTTGTCTTAAAAACTATTTTGGGTGGAAAATCTGCTGGTATCTTCAAGCTTAGCAAACAATATGTAAAGGAACCTTAGAAGAAAAAAATCTACTTGCTACTCCCACTCGAGTTTCCAATCATCAACTGTTAAGTTTGATGTCATGTTTCATTTTATCAAATCCACTCGATGTTTTTCTGATTCAAAGCTTGTGAAAACTACAGCATAATGTGACATATTCTGGTTTGCCTTGTAGGAAACAATCATCTGGGAGGACAGGATATCAACCACCGCCTTGTGCAGTACTTGTGTGATCTAATTGCCATGAAATACTCAAAGCCTGTACTGAATGTTAGGGAGCTGCAGAATTTACGCCTTGCAGTGGAAGATGTTAAGCTCAATCTCACAAATCATGAGTCTTCATTGCTTCAGCTGCCATTGCCATCCCTTGGAGATCACGTGATATTCACTGAGAATATCACCAGAGAAATGTTTGAACATTTGAATGAAGACCTTTTCCAAAAGGTGCTGGAACCAATCAGACTGGTCATTGAAGAGGTTGAAATGACTCCTGATGACATAGATGAGGTAGTACTCGTGGGTGGATCAACAAGAATTCCAAGAGTGCGTCAAGTTGTTGGAGACTTCTTTGGCAAGGTTCCCAATGTAGAGGTTGATCCTGAATTAGCTGTAGTGTATGGGGTTGCTATACAGGCTGGTATTATAGGGGGTATGTGGCCATTACAAGTCAGTGCAATTGAAATACACAATACTAAAGTCAAAAAAATAAGGGTCACTTAGATGATAAGTGGAATAAAATCGACCAAATTAAACAAATGTATGCATAGAAATGAACTAGACATTTCACCAAGACTTTTCTTATTCAGATAATAAAAATTCAAAGTTAATTAAACTGCAGATGCTCATCTAGCATGAAATTCAGACATACTTAGTTTCTTTCAAATTGTACTTCAGAGGTAGGATAAATAGGGGAGCAGTAACTGTCCTGGAACATAATACACAGATTTCAAATCCATGTCTTCAGTCTAAAGGAGGTTTCCTGTTTTATTGTTTAGTGCACTGTAAGGTAATGTTGATTGATACAAAATTAATATATAAGTTGATACAAAAAGTATTATCATAGCCATTGTTATCACTAGTTCTTGTTGATCCAGGTTAGAAGTGTTTTGTAATTCTGTAATTTATACTGGCATTGGAGATTGGAGAGAGACATGTGAGAGGAGAGAATCAAAATCTGATATTGAAGAGAATAAAAGAAGACATCAAATAATGTTTTGCACACAATAATTTGAGGTGGGAAATAATCAGTTGACTTTTGGCAATAAGTTGAGAAAGTAGTTGGTCATCGGGTCATACTCTGATAATTCATTCAACATATCGTGGTCTGTCAGAAAGAAGAATGTTTGAATTTTTAATATAAATCAAAGGTTTCTACCCTGAATCAGCTCGGGTGTGTGCAGCAGTACCCGACTTTAATTCACATTAAATTAACTTGAGGGTTTTTCCCAGATGTCAATAGTTATTGAATTTTTTTTTCAAAACTTACTGCAGGTGAAAGTATGGAAAGTAAAAGGGTGACATTTTTATTTAGTTCCAAAAGTACTTCTGTCTGTACTTCCATCCAAACAAGCCTCTGTGGCTTTTCTCCTAGAGATATGAATTTCTTGCATTAAAGATACATGTACATGAATAATTAATGATTCTGAGTAGTGCATATCATTTTGACGTTATCATTATGTCATCAGGTGTCAAATTTTAAGCAATTAAACCTCACGTGCTTCTCATCATGTTGATTCTAGTCTTCTGCATTTTTCTGTGTAGGTGTCGACATTGCCTCAGGTGGACCAACATACATGTAGGTGCAGGAAAAAAAGCTCCCGCTTTACCTTGGGAAGAAGTACCCCCAGAGTTGTGGGGTCTGATGTCTGCTCACTTGCAAATATGTCCCATGAGGGGGAAAATGGGAAAATTTCCCATGGGATTACATGGTGAATTGGCCACCAAGTAACATGGGATTTTTACCCATGGGATTTTGCCCATGCGTATTTCAAGAACCCCATGTAATCTCCCAAAATATTCCCATGGTGATTTAATTGTCATATCCCGTGGTGATTTTCCCACACATCCAATGGTGATTTACCCATGTGTCCCATGGTGATTTACCCTTGTGTCCCATGGTGATTTTCCCACACATCCAATGGTGATTTACCCATGTTTCCCATGGTGATTTTCCCACACATCCAATGGCGATTTACCCATGTGTCCTATGGTGATTTACCCTTGTGTCCCACGGTGATTTTCCCACACATCCAATGGTGATTTACCCATGTGTCCCATGGTGATTTTCCCACACATCCAATGATGATTTACCCATGTGTCCCATGGTGATTTACCCTTGTGTTCCATGGTGATTTTCCCACACATCCAATGGTGATTTACCCATGTGTCCCATGGTGATTTTCCCGTGCATCCTATGGTGGTTGCCCCATTTGTCCCCTGGTGATTGTCCCATGCGTCCCATGATGATTTTCCCATGTCGATTGTCCCTTGCATCCCATGGTGATTGTTCCATGTCAATTGTTCCTTGCGTCCCATGGTGATTTACCCATGCCTCCCATGGTGAGTGTCCTGTGCATCTCATAGTGACGGGCAAAGTTGCAGTCATCATATCAACATTCCATTCCAAAATGTGTACTGTAGTTCATGCCAATGCTGCATTTAAATGGCAGCAGCTAATGTGGTTCACAATACAACAAAGCCTCTAAGTGTACCTGTGTAGATGCCATATCCATGCAAATCCCAGTGTTCTCTTGATGATTGCAAAAATTTGAATAGTGTTTGTGGCGTTTCTATGGTGTCCGCATACAAGTCACATTGTATTCCCATGTAGAGTATAAAACCCTATGGTGTTCCCATGCTCATCATAAAAGCCCATGGTGTTCACATGCTGATTATAAAAACCCCATGGTGTTCCCATGCTGATCATAAAAGCCCCATGGTGTTCCCATGCTGATCATTAAAACCCCATGGTGTTCCCATGCTGATCATAAAAGCCCCATGGTGCTCCCATGCTGATTATAAAAACCCCAGGGTGTCCCCATGCTGATCATAAAAGCCCCATGGTGCCCCCATGCTGATTATAAAACCCCATGGTGTCCCCATGCTGATCATAAAAGCCCCATGGTATTCCCATGCTGATCATAAAAGCCCCATGGTGTTTCCCTGCTGATCATAAAATCCCCATGGTATTCCCATGCTGATCATAAAAACCCCATGGTATTTCCATGCTGATCATAAAAACCCCATGGTGTTCCCATGCTGATCATAAAAAACCCATGGTGTTCCCATGCTGATTATAAAAACCCCCTGGTGTTCCCATGCTGATCATAAAAGCCTTATGGTGTTCCCATGGTATCCACAAAATGTCCCATGGTGATCACTTCAACCAACATTATTTTTTTGCTAGTCCCATGGCTTACACATGGGGTCCCATGGGCTGCCCATGGGATCTGCATGGGACATTTTTGTAAGGGTTCGTAGGAGTGGGGCAGATGTGTACCCCACAGTTCTGGGGGAAGGGAAGGAGTTCAGCACACTCATCAGACCGTGCGACCCGCCATCGGAAGCAATGAACGACATTCATGTAGTGGCCTTTCCTGGCCCTCTCCACCTACCTCTGTCAGAATCAGCACCAGCTTCAACTTCGAAGCTGCAGTAACTGACGTGGTGAATGACAAAGTGATTGTAGTATAACATTATACGTGTCTATATGAGAGAAAACCTACCACAACTGAATTATGATATTGAATCTATCAAGTACTTGTAAAGGTGTTTGGGTCAACTGGCTAGGGAAATTTCCTACTGGCAAACCACATGTTGGTCAATTTTGTGCAAAGGGTTCCACATATACAATACATGTACTTGAATTGAGTTAAATTGACAAACCTTATTTAGATGGAATTATTAAACAACAACAACCAGGCAATCTCTTTACACATCTTACATAGAGCGATGCATAGATTTTGTTTCAACAATGTATATGTATCACAACTGTTTTCCCCTGATGTCCACCCTAGTGTTCAGGTCCCTTTGAAGAACGCTGTTGGGAAGTCGCCTCTGGGAAGTCGCCATCAAGCAACAGGACCTGCAAGCATACCTTACACTCAACCGTGTAGATATTGTATGTGTCATGGAAACCTGTGTCTGTCAATAACGATTTTCTTTCTTGCCTACCGGGGTACTCAACCGTTCGACGGGATCGCGATGGCAAAGGGGGTGGTGTCATGGCACCTGTCAATGTTACTGCCAATGCAGCTCGGGCACCATGATAACAAAGACAATGAACTGGTTTGGCTATCATTGCCATAACCCTTTCAGCCCCAGAAGTGCCAGCTGGGCTCATGGCATGCGGGTTCTTTACCAACGAGCCTTTGTGGCACACAATTTCAGAGTCACTTCCTTACCAACATTCCTCTTTGGCAGACAGACCAAAATGCCAGCAACGAAAATGTAAATAGCGTTCTCTCCCGTTTGACATCGTCTCAAGCACTCTGATTGGACGAGACGGCTTGGAGACGCGCTTGCCGTGTCCTTACAAAAACCGCAAGAGGCAAAATGGCCACAGCTTCAGACATCGTAGACGAAATTTTAGCTGATAGTGGCGCCGGAATATCCTTGGATGAAACTTCCTCCTCGTCCTCATCAGAAGAAAGTGGTGATGAATTAGGGGCAACCACATCATTCACCACATCGAAGCCACCGGGCACTCCCAAGCCGAACTTTAGGTAGGCCTGAGGCATACACATGTACAGCCTTTCAACTAGACACCCTAGTCTCGCTAAGTCATTCACATCGTTATCATTACAATGTATTGCATTTTATAACCACTAGCAGGCTTGCCATATTTTTCCCGATGACTCCCTGTATTTTGGGGGTGGAAAGGGTTGCGGTGGGTTGCATGAAGACGTTAGGACCCTATGAGGGGCCCTTAGGCGTACCGTGCGGTCAGTCGAAGTAGGGTCTATCTGCCGTAACTCTTGCAGCGTTAGTTGCGAGGGACAGCGTCCCTGGCAAATGTCTCGTTTGCAGGCTGAGCGGACCCCTGTTGTCTTTATGTTTGGTTGTGGCGCTGGTGCATTGTTGTCCTTACAATAACCGTGGTGTCTTAGCGTGTATCGCTCTCTTGCGCGCTTGGGCACGGCTGGGCTTGGGGGTTGGAAGGGCTGTTACCGGTGCAGGGGAAGTAAGGGTGTGTTGCCGGCCGGGAACCCACTTAGCATTAGTTGAGTGGGGCGACATTCCTAGATTGTTTTGGCCCTGGATATATTATAATATGCCCCCTTAGAGAATGAGCATTGTTGGAGGGAAATACACTATATTGTAACAATTAAAGTTATTTTGTACCAGCCTTAGTAGCTTTCAGTTCAATGTTTCGCGTACCATTGCCTGGCTTCGGCCAGAAGGACCCCTGGCCGTGGTCACACAATGGGATACCACACAGGATTAGTAATTCTTTATATTTATACAACTTACAATCTTCTTTTTGTTGGACCCCTCGTTGCTTTCCTATAAAACTTTGCGGTAGTTTCAGCCCAACGTGGATTTGAGACTGGGCGTTGGTCGTGAGATAATCTGTTACATTTTCTTAACCATTTGTAAGAAGTACCTGTGGACAACTTTGACTCAGCACTGCTCTGGCTTGGTTAGAGAATGTAAGTTCTTTTTGACAATTTGGCTTCCCCCTCCAACTATATTTTTTAATTTTGTGCAATGAATTACTGAAACTGTAGAATTGTCGGCCTTTGGTCTCTTTCCGTTTTCTGAGTTATGTCTGGATGCCGCTACAATATATATTTCTGTCCTTGCACACAAGCTACGATTGAGAAAGCGCCCTCTGTTAGTTGCTGTCGACCTGTTCTCTCATTTGAGGCCGTTTTTATTGTCAGGTGAGTAAAGTCAGTGTTAAAGTTGCCCTATATCGTTATGTTTTCCAAATAAGCCAGCCGAGCAGGTCTAGCCCTTGGTCAGATGTTTGTTGGAATAAATCATGGAATAAATCGATCCCTGATGTTCCAGTGTACAGTGAATAGGTATCCTAAACTGTTTATTTATGTCACTCTGAGTTCCGCCTAAACCACAAAGCCAATCAGATAACAACAAGCCATCCAGCCAATTCCGAAGGATCGACTCTTCAACTGAGACGGTATACTTCCATCCCAACGGACTCGTCTCCAGCCGCTCAGGGACTTAATTACCAGTATGTGCCGTCCGCGTCGCGCTGTGAGGAGGGGGGCGCCCTCAGTAGTAGGAAATAGAGAGTTCGGGGCACCTCCCCTTTCACCCTTTTTCACCCACTCGCGACTGGGATTCCCACTTCACTCACCTTGACCTTTTGATCCCGGCGCACTTTTTCCTGTCAACAACTCGTTGCGTGCACCGACCGCATAAACAATCACTCTCAAACAAAAAAGGGACTTCCCCTCGCTACAAGTCTCGACTTGCCCGGCCTGAACTCGTGACTTCTACTTAAAGCGCGGCTCTGTTCAAAGCAAAATACGCTATGTTTACAACCACCTTAAATAAATGGCCTATATATAAAATAACAATATATAAAAAACATGTCAAGTAAAGTCGACAGAAAAAATGAGAAAAATTTTAGAAACCTATATATAAATAGAGACATGAGCAACCCAAAACACAGACCCCTATACCTCTATTATCGACCTTTAATCGATTTAAGAAGGCGTTTTTAGAAGATTTTGTCAAGCGGTATAACATCCCATTACCGGCACCAAGCGTAAATTTCACACTTTACCCGAGCTCATTGAAGCCTTACGAGTAGACCAAAAACAATTTAGGTACCTCCAGCGCCAGTCATATCGGCAGCTGTTAAAAACGATTCAAATATATAATATTCCTTTTGAACACAAAGATAGATATGTTAAACAAGACTTTATTGAAGCGGTTAAAGCTTACTCTCAGCCCGAGGAAATTGCGGAAGTCGACATTAGAAACGTCAGGCGCTTTAGAGGTAACTACCGCAATTGGGAATTGATACCCCGTTTCTTTGAATACGACCTCGTGCACTTTTTTGATTTTTACAAAACTTTCATCGAGAAGAAAGCGTTAGACGAGTTAAAAGAAGTGGGTTCTTTACAAATTGCAAACGGCTCTAAAAGTGCAGTTTAGATTGGAAAAATCTGAAAAAAATGAATTTGGCGTATTCACCTTTCCGAGCGAAAATAAAACAGTTGCAACCAAAGCCGACGTGAAAAATGCACTCGCTGAACAGAGGGAAAAACAGATAGAGGACGTGGAGGCTCATACATAAAAAGGTTCTGGTTGGATCTTTGATAAAGTAAAAGCTTTTTAGATCAACGTAGTTAAATACAACCCGGTGGGAGCCACGTATATTCAATTACCTGCGCAATTGGGGCACAAAAAAGCGATTATAAATGTAGAAAACAAAGATCAACAGTGTATCCGATGGGCACTGAGATCGGCTTTAAAGTTATATTCTGACAACGTTAAAAGTCAAATTGAAGTTAATCCAAAATATGATATAAGCGAAAAGCGCACCTTAACTTATACAGAAGCAGACGGTCTAAATTTTACGAATATAAGCTTTACAACACCCATATCTCAGATCCCGCATATCGAATCGCATAACAACTTAGCAATCAATGTGTTTGGTTACGAAAAAAAGACAGCCTTTATATTCTTTATAAGAATGTCTGAACCTATAAATTTACTTTATTTTACCCAAGGTGAAAAGAGTCACTATTGTTGGATTAAAAACTTGTCTCTGTTGACGGGCGATATCGATTAACACAACGGCCAAAACACTGGTACTTTAACTGCATGTCGCATTTTCAAACAGCAAAAAGAGGTGGCATCTCTAGTGTGCATGGGTGCAGAGCGATATGCAGAGGCGAACTATATGAGTTTACCTGACTACGACCCAAATCAACCGGAGTCTCATATCATGTACCTAGATGCAAATAATTTATACGGTGGGCCATGAGTTAGTGTCTACCCGTGGGTGAGTTTCAGTGGCTAAAAAGCTTAGACAAATTTACTCCCGAGTTTATTTCCAAGTTACGAGCCGAAGACGCGCGGTTAATGTTTAAAATGACTTTAGACTATCCGAAGCACTTACACGATTTACATAACGATTTCCCGCGATACGATTACAAAAGTATTTAGAACTAGGATTAGAATTAAAAGAGATACACCGTGTCATGTCGTTTAAAGAGTGTCCTTGGATGAAAAGCTACATCGACAAAAATACCGAGTTACGCAAATTGGCCAAATCTGATTTTGAGAAGGATTTCTTCAAATTAATGAATAATTCTGTTTTTGGCAAGACGATGGAAAACGTGCACTTTCGTATGGACGGTCATTAATTGAGGGACTTACTGGACACAGATCAGCACAAAAAATTAACTTTTAAACCGAATTACAAATCAACCGTGCCGTTTAAACAGTGCGATCTTTAATTAAATAAGCCGATCTATTGCGGAGTAAGCGTGCTCGACCTATCTAAAACTTCAATGTACGATTTCTACCACAACGAACTAAAATCAAATTTTGGTGAAAAAGTAAATTTCCTTTACACGGACACTGATTCTCTGTTAGTTCAGATCCAAACTGATGATTTAAACGGCTACCTGAGTAAAAAGCGTAAATTAATTGACTTTAGTAATTACCCACCCGATCATCAACTTTACAGTACCAAAAACAAAAAAGTCATAGGCAAAATGAAAGACGAATTTGGTGGAAAAAAATTCAGAAGTGGTTTGCATACGTCCAAAAATGCATTCGATCTTAACTACCAATCAAAAGTTAAAGAAGGCGAAAGGGGTAACAAAAGTGGTCACCGAGAAACAGCTAACCCACGAGATGTATAAAAGCTGCCTATTTGAACAAAAACAGCATTTCAATAAACAGCAGCTATTTAAATCAGATAAACATAAGATATTCACGGTGTCGCAAAATAAGTTGAGCCTCTCGCTGTTAGACACAAAGCGCTATATATCAAACGGGGTTGAGACGTTGGCTTACGGATATTATCAATCGAGGGAAAGAAAAGATCCCTCAATTCAGTTAAGACTGAGGCGGTAATTCGGTATCCTTGGGTGCGACTTGAAGTTCCTCTTTGACGAAACTCCTATTTGGCCCGTTTGACAGATATTATAAAGTGGGCCCGTTTTTATCCGCTTGCCATTTACTCGTTTAAATTGGCTCGTGCGCTTCCCCACTTGATAAACGTCCACTGACCACACCGGATTTGTCGCGCTTCTGACGGGTGCCACGCTCTTGCTCGCCTGGGTAATATAAATATCTAACGACCACGCTTGGAGGTAATTCACGCGACACGCTTTTAACAGGTGCACTAGGTGTTTGTTTCCCTGGGTCTAATTTGACAGCTTCTGCAGGAACAGCATCAATTAAACGCGTGTTTTCCTCGTTTAACGATTTTACGACCTGGGGCAAACGTTCTACTCATTCCACGTTACGAACTCCTACGTTTAACATTTCTTGAGCGTATTGATGGCCGAATAAACGCTCGGCTAAAGTGCGGTTAAACCTTTCCACGATCCCCTGCGACCTAGGAACACCTGGCCCTCTCACTTGAATTTCAACTCCATGATTAATCATTAACTTTTTAATCTCGCCTTTAAATTCAGATCCCGAGTCTACCGTTATGAATTTAGGCCAAGTCAAGGGCGACTTGAGACGTTTGCTCGGCGGTTTTACTGGCCAACGGTTCTTAACGTATTTAAACTTTTTCTTTTAAGGCGGTCCCAGGGTAAATGTAATATATCCATTTGATGCGCTTCGTTTGGTTCGGCCGATTCTGATTGCTACGTTGTAGGTCTCGGTACGTAATTTGGTGCGGGTAAATATATTTGCCAAATAGCCTGCTTTTTTAGCCAGTTTCCAATAACTGATTTGTCCGCACTGGTCTTTTCGTGTAGATGATCGACCGTGCTTTCACCCCGCCAGTAGCCTTGCGGGCTGTAAAACAGTTTTAAAAGTTTCTTCCATTTTTAAAATAAAGTTACGCAAATCGATACGCTAAGAAAATTACTAAGACCGTCCCACCTATAATCCAAACAAACTCACAAATTTTTTTTATCCTCAGAAGGCTTGTAGAAATCGGATAATTTAGGTTCTGGTGGTAACGGCATGATATTTTTACCTGTTAATTCGCTGTAATCTCGTAACACTTCGTCCACGTTTACAAATGTTTGCTGACTCGCGTGTTCTTGTAGCATTCGTACGTTTAAAAAGTCTAGCATGTGTTCGCGGTTTTGTTCCCAGGATTCCTTCGCTTGTGCCAATTGCTCCAACGCAAGGTCGTGACGCTTTTTCTCTTCGTCGACTTTACTTTTAGCTAGACTACCAAATAAAAAATTTGAACCCGTGAATGCCAAGGCGTTTACTATAGCTTCTCCCACCATCATTAAAGCACTGGCCATTTTTAAAATAAGTAAATTAAATGAATAGCAAAATTAATGATCAACTGTCGGAAATTCAAGCCGACCTAAGCAACATCAAGCAGATGCTGGGTGACGATCGGTGATATCCAAAGTGAAACATTTAGAAAGCAATGTTGTTAATTGCGTTTTCTTTTCTATTTAAAATATTTCAGTAAAATAAAAATCGTATAATATAAAAGTAATATGTCCCATCAATATGCTAAAAAATTGAACCCGAGTCGCAGGCTTAAAGTACCTCGCGCGATCAAGGCGAAAGACGCGAAGTAACCAATGCCCACAATCCGAGTACGATAGCCGCGGGTCACACGTTAAACGTAAAATTCCCGGCTTTAGGCATAGACGACGTAATTTTAACCGGTACCGCCAAACTCGCTTTTAAACTCGATCTTGACGAAGCCTCAGACGATAACCGGACCGTGTATAACAGTGTTGCGCGAAACCTGGTTTCAGAAATCAACGTAAGCTTACAAGGCAATGAAATCGTAAGTTACCGAGATGCAGACGTGTTTCATAATTTTAAGGACAATTGAATGCCTTTGTCGCAGACTAAAAATATGGTGTACTTTGGTTTGGAAAAGGAAAATGCGGCCAAGTTGCGTTTAGGTGCTGGCGATAAAAACGAAGCCGCAAATTACGGTAAAGATAAAGCAATTGCCAACGCTTTTAAAAATCGATACGAGATTCCATAAGACACGCCGATGTTGATGGGTCACGGGCCTTTCTATCCGTCGGGTTTTAAAGAGCCCCTAACGTATCAATTGCCTTTTAACTTTAGCATTGAGGAGCAAACACAAGGGGCTCGTTTATTATCTATTTGACTGGATACACTCGTTGAAAAAAACAAACGGTTAATAAATCAGACACGTTATGGAACATTAGCATCGACCAAACGATCAAGAGCTTAAAAGGCGTTTTGGTTTTCTTTAAAGACCCGGCTATTAAAAACCCCAAAGATTTTATAATCTGCACGTTACAAAGACGGTCGTCGCGGTCGAAGGCAAGCCAAATCAACTTTATTCGCAGGGACTGTTTGAGTATCAACATTGGAACGAGGTTACTAAGTACTTTGGAGATTCGGATACAGAATCGGCGAGAGCGGCAGTGAAAGATTTAAACTTGACTGGAGTAGACATGGCCGAATATTTGAAAGATAAATATTGTTTGTGGCTAGATTTCAGAAGTTCCGACGATAACTCGGCTCACGGGTCAGGTAGGCCACTCGGCGGCGGAGGGAATATATCGATTCAAATGGAACGACAGGCCGAAACCGCGTGATCTTTGACGATGTACGTGTTTTTGGTGATGAACGCCCAACTGACAGTGGAAGACGGGAATTTTAAAAGTCTAGTGTATTAAATTAAAAATGAGTCAGATGTTTAAAAATCTGCATTGCACTTTAATTATTTGTAAGACCGGGTCGGGTAAAACAAAATGGGTGCTTGATTTATTACAGACTAAAACCGATTCACGTTTGAAGCGATCGTGATTATTTGTCCGACTTTATTTAAGAATAAAACGTTTTACATTGTTCATGGATTTACGCGGACGACAACATTTATTTGTGTGACCTGAATCGGGAAAAGTTGGGGTTAAACGGAGCAATCGAACTTTACCAAAAATTATTTGAAGGGGTTGACACTTTGTTTATAATCGACGACTGTGCGTCCGATCAATTTATTAAATATCGCAAAAAGTCTAAGAATAACAATACGTGCGCTTTAAGTAGGAAGGCGTTTAGCGGTAGACATTATGGCCATAGTTGTTGGTTACTAAGCCAAAAGTACAATTCAGTGCTCAAAGACTCCCGGGAAAATACCGCCTGGACCGCTATCTTTCATTGTAAAGACCAAAATTCGTTTGACCAATGTTTGGACGAAAATGACGTGGTACCCAACGAGAAACGAGAAGAAATTAAAAAATATTTACGCGACGTAAAGTTTAGTAAGCTGGTGTTGAATACCGAACCGCCAGTCTCGTATGATTTATCATGAGAAAAAATCGATCTGACCAAAACATAAATATGGTAGAAGAAAAAAGTGTACTCAATGTCGTTATGTTAAAGATCTCTCCAACTTTAAAATTCAGAAAAAGACCGGTAAGACAAATAAACTTTGCAACGATTGTTCAATGAGAATGGAAGAAAGCCGACAAAGGAAAAAAATCCCGCATGGGAAGCGAAAATGATTGTCAAGAAATATGTATTCACGGTAAGTAGAAATATCGATGCAAAATTTGCAGCGACCCGATTGAAGTAACGATCAAAGAGTGGATCTATCATTGCCGTTCTGGCGACGAGAAATACAATCGATATGATCCTACCGTTTTTTAAATACTGATTCTTGTCGTTGGTTAATCGAAGATTATCCGTATTGTTTTTATCCAGATTGTAAAGTCAAGATGCTATTTTCAAAAAATCAAGACGACCTGTGTACTATCGAACGATTAGATAATTCTATCGGTCATATTGAATAAATTGCGTATTGGCCTGCCGCAGCTGCAATAATTCAAGGAAATCTGATAAGCTAATTATAGAATATTGGCATCATTATGGGAGAAACTAATTTAAAGTAGTTGTCAATTACTTACACTTTGTTATAGCTAGGTTAACGGAGTCTGGCTATAACAAACTATAGCGAACAGCCCGATAAAATCCCAAATCCACAAAAAGCTAAAGCTAAAATCCGAAGCGGGTGGAACAGGGTAAGAAATTAGCCGAGCATAATAAAAAGATGAAGCAGCAGCTCGCCAAGATGAAAATAGCGAGCGAAGCGAGCACGACTGAACTCGGTGCACCCGTCCAACAAGCCATTTTTCGTCCCTATTCCAACCAGAGCAACCACCAACGGGCAATGGGTCACACCAATATTGGGGCAAGCCGCACCGCCTAGCGCGAGCACACTGCTGGAATCTGTTTCGATTTCAACCGCGGCCACTGCTTCAGACCAACCTTTCGTTTTGCCCACAAATGCGCAACCTGTTTGTCTATCGGCCATTCAGCCGCCTCTTGCCGTGGCAGCCCTCGCTCGGTGCGGGGAGCACTCACTCCAACCACACCTCCCAACGCCGGTAAGAATAAATAAGCTGCGCCCCTTTTTGGCATCATATGGTGACAGGCATGCCGCTCAGGTGCTGTTGGAGGGTTTTACGTCTGGTTTCCGTATAGGGTATACGGGTCCTCGGGTTAGCACTTCTGCCCGTAATTTGCTCTCTGCTCGACAAAATAGAGAGGTAGTGAAATGCAAACTTTACCGTGAGTTACATTTGGGTAGGATTGCTGGCCCGTTCCCCAGTCCCCCATTTCCCAATTTTCGTTGTTCTCCAATAGGTTTAGTGCCGAAACAAACCCCTGGTGAGTTCCGTTTAATGCATAACCTTTCGTCTCCTTTGGGTGATTCAGTTAATGATCATATTGACCCAGCCAAGGCTGCGGTGTCTTATACGACTTTTGATGATGCTGTTGAATTGGTTTCTAGTTTGGGCCCCAGAGCCCTTCTGGCCAAGTCAGATATAAAATCGGCTTTTCGTTTACTCCCTGTTCATCCCGATGATTATGATTTACTCGGTTTTTCGTTTGACGGTTCATTTTATTACGACAAGTGTATGCCCATGGGTTGCTCCATTTCTTGTGCCACGTTCGAACGATTTAGCACCTTTCTCGAATATTGCACTCGTAAGGTTGCGGCTACCCTGCACATTCTCCACTATTTGGATGATTTTCTCTTTGTGGGCGACGGGCAATCCAACGAGTGCGCACATGCGCTTACTTCTTCCACGGTAGTTTGCCGGGACTTTGGTGTTCCTTTGGCCAGTGACAAAACAGTGGGGCCAGTGACAAGCTTAGATTTCCTGGGCTTAACGATTGATACAGTTGCCCAGCAGATTCGGGTTCCTACGGCCAAGGTCCATGCAATTCTGGCGAAGTTGGATTGCACTTTGTCCAAGCGTAAAGTCATCCTACGAGATCTTCAATCATTGCTGGGTAGCCTAAATTTCGTTTGTAAGGCAATACGACCGGGCCGGGCCTTCTTGCGTCGTCTCTTCCATATCACAAGCGGCATTCAGAAACCACATCATCAGATCCGTATTTCCTCTGGTGCGCGGGCCGACATGCTGGCTTGGCGGGAATTTTTGTTCCATTTTAATGGTTCGGTTATTTTCCCTCAGGAGGTATGGCATTCTAGCGGCAACTTGCACTTGTATACGGACGCATCCCAGCAGTTCGGTTTCAGAGCTTTCTTTAATGGGCGTTGGACGCAAGGCATGTGGCCACTGCAATGGCGCTCCTTGACTTTATCCATTACTTTTCTCAAACTTTTCCCGATCACCCTCGCGTTGCGCTTATGGGGCCCGGCCTTGCAAAACCGGCGTGTCATATTTTGGTGTGATAATGGGGCTGTGGTGGCGATTATTAATAGCCAAACATCACGGTGTCCCAGAATTATGAAATTGGTTCGCATGTTTGTAGTGCTTTGTTTGAGGTTGAATATCCACTTTAAGGCACGCCATGTACCTGGTCTTGATAATGGCATCGCTGACGCTCTATCTCGTTTTCAGAAGGATCGTTTCCGGTGGCTGGCGCCCGAGCCCGCCCCCGTTATGACACCCTTGCCTGCAGACCTTTGGAACAACTTAATTTAGAGGTTCACTGTTTTTTGATGGACTCAGTTGCCCCGCGTACCCATTCAGTTTACCAATGTGCTTGGCAATTTTTCTGTTGGTTTATTTCCCGCCATGGTTTTCTTAATACATTTTCTAGTCCCACATTGCAGCAGCTTGTGCACTTTATTGCATTTTTGTCTGTTAATGGGTAAGCTCCGGCTACTGTTGCATTGTATGTCTCAGGGATTGCGTCTACACTCCGCTTGCAGGGTTCCCATGACATAACTAAACATTTTATTGTGAAACGAATGTTAGATGGTTGCCGCCGCCGGTACGGGCGGCGCGATCAACGCCGCCCTATTACGATTGTTTTACTGCGGCGTGTTATTCCTGCTTTACACTCCGTTTGTACCAATCAGTATGAAGCCCTACTGTTTCGAGTGGCTTTCCTGTTAGCATTTTTTGATTTCTGCTCGTCGGTGAACTCACTGCGTCCACTCGATCTGGTATTTCACCTTTACGTCGTTCTGATGTTACCCTTCATCGTACCTCTTCCGGCAGTGTGGTTAATCTAAACATTCGTTTCTCCAAGACCGACCAGTACGGTCAGGGTTGTGTAATTTCAATACCTGCTGTTTCTGAGGGCGAACTCTCCCTGTGCCCTGTTCAGACCACTACACAGTTCCTCAGCAGGTGTCCTCAGCATTTCAGCAATTTCCTGTCCCATTTCGATGGTTCTCCAGTTACACGTCCTCAATTCACCGCTGTTTTAAGGCGGGCCCTTGGCTTCATTGGCATTCATGATACCCGTTACACTTCTCATTCCTTCCGGATTGGTGCGGCCACAGCAGCCGCAATGGCGGGAATTCCTGACGATGAGATCCAACAGATGGGTCGTTGGCAGTCAGGCGTTTACCGCCGCTATATTCGTATTAGCAGGGACCTTCTCCCATGAGTTTTAAATTTGTGGTTATTTTGTACATTGGGGTCATGTTACCCCACACCAAAAACAACCGTGATTCCAACCATACGCTAACTTTTCATTAAGTATTGATAGCTATTTAATTTCTGTTTTACTTCCATGAGCAAACCCGCCGATCGACAACAAGCCCCTTGTCTGGGTGGTTGGCGACTCGTTCATCCATTGGACCTCCCGTGTGGCGTTATCCTCTCCTTGGGGGAGGCACTTGATGGGCTGGCAACTGTTCGCTGGATGGGTAGGCGGGGCCTGCAGCTTGACCAATTCAACGACTTCCTTCACAGCTGCTGGCTGGCAGAGCAAGCATCGCCAACATGGATCATCATACACGTTGGCTCCAACGATCTGGGCTACGTCCCCAAGAAATCAATGCTCGAGGGGATTAAACATATTCTTGCCGTCACCCGAGCATTATTACCTCACTCCATCATTTACTGGTCGGAGATTTTGCCAAGGGTCTCCTATGCCTCGGCTAACAGACAAAATTCGGTCGATCTTTTCCACAGGGCGCCAGGTGGGTTGATTGCTCACCCCCAAATTGAGTGGTGGCGGCAGGATTTATATTTATCAGATGGGGTGCACCTTGTGGATGCCGCTTCGGAATTCCTTATTTATAACTTCCATACTACGTTACTCCAGTCTTGCGGAGTAGCTTGATTTCCTGTTACACTGCCAGCGCAAACACCACCTCCCCCTACACACGCGAGGTCACTTACCTATCATCACGCGGCCCATTTGGCGGCGGTCATAAATGACCGTGTTTCATTCTTATCACCGTCATGGGCCTTAGGATTATGAATCAATATAGCTATATAAAACCTATGCAATCAACGAATTCTTACATACATGGAATCAAAAGGAAGTCTGTATAAGGTTTATGGTTCACTTTGCAGTTATAACCCAGATGGAATGGGTAGTCTATATTCGGGTACGTACGGGTGGGACGTGAATAATGTCTATTCCGCGGATTACGCTTTGACCGGGAACGATTTGCTAGTATTTACTGCTAAACCCGATGTTAGGTTTGGACCGCTTTAATAAACGATGTTACGTCTCGCGGCTCACGCTTCGACCGGGAACTTGTCTCGCGGCTTACGCTTCGACCGGGGACTTGTTAAGGGCAGCCAGTAACCGTCCGCGGATTACGCTTCGACCGGGACTTGCTTTGTTTAGCTTATTTACAATGTTGTCTCGCGGTTTACGCTTCGACCGGGGATATTCTAAACTATCACTTACAAAAAATGCTATTGGTTATCGATCTGGAATTAAAACTGCTCTGACCGTAAGATAACAACAGAATTAAACTTGCGCTGGTGTAAGATTTCATTCATTTTGTGTCTGACTTATGCGGCAATAAACGTCTGAGGATTTTGGAATAAGTAAAAAGTGTGAGTCTCCATTTTATTATATACTTTTTGAAAAATCTTGTTTGGTCAATCTATACGTCTTGTTTGGCAAGGTTTAATTTATCGTGGGCGTTTTCCCTGTGCTTATCCGAAACTTGAAATAGATCTTTTATTTTCAAATCGTCCTCTCCGGTTGTCTCTTGATAACATACCGCGATTAAAGCCTTCAACGGTTTACCTCTAGAGATCTTACCGTTTAGAACTCGGTTTAACTTATTTTCTATTTCATCCGTTTCGCCGTTTTCCAATTGAACGTTAAACTCTTTTAAAATTTTTCTCGATTTTGGTGGTGGCGGTTTTTTCCAAACGTGATGCTTGAATATCTACCTCCGATGTCTACAGGTGTGTATGAAGAAACCCACCCAAAAATTAGACCGTTTACACGCATATTTGTTGTCTATTTCTACTACAATGATCAAACATGTTTTCGGGTAGTGGTGGTGGGGTTTGCCATTTAGGTAACGAGCCAGTTAAATGATAAATCTCTGCGTCCGTCATTTTTTATTAATAGTCCATTTATTTAAGGAACGAGCGACGTGAATGCAACCCCAATTATTCCGAGGAATAACCGAGGTTTAAGTTAATCATTCAAATTTAATCGACTTTTAGTTTCACGGGAAATTCAAATTCAGATCGAGATTCAAATCCATAAAACGCTTGCAACACCGAATCATTTGAAATTAGTCTGTCGTTTCTAATTTTCAACATTGCCGCTGTCAGTCTATACCGAACGCTCGCGCCGCAAGACAGTGAACCGTGGGTACCGTAGTATACGTCTTTTGGACAAATAAATGATTGTGCATCGCATCTGTTATTGATAAATTTATCGATATTTGACGAGTCAATGGGTTTTTTGGTGATCAGATAGAGACGCATAAGGATCTATTTTAACGCACATTTGGTTTTTAGCCGTATGGGTGGTTTAACTACATATTTGATCTTGTTCAATTCATCAATATGGCGACTGGCTTTGTAGGCGTTTACGGTGTTAGACGGTAGATTGGACTCTTTAGATTCGATGAATTCATAAACGGCCAGATTTATGTGATCGAGTATGTTTGTCGTAGGCTGTTGTATTTGATGGCAAATTTGACGGCCTTTGATGTTTTCGGGGTTTTTATTTCGAGTGCCGTATTTATAAAGGGGGCTTATACCGTAACATGGTTCTATCGTCATAATCAACAGGCATTTAATTTGGTCGTTGTGATGGTAAAAAATGGGCGAAGTGCACTGGCTCAATTGGGTCCCTTCTTTAATTACGGTTTTGAAATGATTAATTTACTCGGGTCAAAGGGACCGTAACATTGGGATCGCAGTTGTCGGCATTGAGACGCTTGTGGTCATCTGAAACGATATATACGTGGGTTGACATGGTTATGATTCTCGCGGGTTTGGCGTAATTTTTTTTCATTTTTATTCGGGTGGGATTTCTACTTTAATTAAATGTTCAACGTCAACGTCGTATTCAATAATTAGTCCAATTTTGTATAAATCCGTGTCGAGTTTAGTCGCTGAATCGAGCAGTGGCTCGTTTTCTCAACTTTGCATGCTTACCGTCTTCGAGCACCACATGATCCATTCCTTCCAACTCGACATAATTTACGCAGCAGGTACAATATGTACAACCAAAACATTCGATACAATGTGCACAATTGTAACGATCCTCGCAAATGTCCAAGGCATTTGAATTTTGGCCGTCGTATGAATTAAAACAACCCACGCAATTTATACATCTACCGCAATCGTCGCAAGTGGAGCAGTTATTACATCTGGTGCAGTCGTTACATTCGTGTTAATCTTGACATTCTTTACAATCGGTACATTTGCATAAACGGTTGGAATTTAAACAACGAAAGCAATCGTACGAATCTATCAAATCAGTTAACTTTCTCGTGTCTTTGCAAAAATAACAATTCACGTTTGTAGTGTGATCTACCACTTCTTTTTATGTAGTGTTTATTTATTTTTCTCGTTTTTTATAAAGGGCAAGTCGAGACTTGTAGCGAGGGGAAATTCCCTTTTTGTTTGAGAGTGATTGTTTATGCGGTTGGAGCACGTCACGAGTTGTTGACAGGATAAAGTGCACCGGGGTCGAAAGGTCAAGGTGAGTGAAGTGGGAATCCCCGGCACGAGTGGGTGAAAGGGGAGGTGCCCCAGAACTCTCTTTTTCCTACCACTCCACTCCAATTTTCACTCCACCTTCAAGGGGCGTGGCGTCACACACGAATGTTCATGCCCCTCAAAGGGGTGTGGCGTCACACACGTATGTTCATACGCCTCACGCGTGAGGGGCATGAACAACGTGTGTGACGCCACGCCCCTATGCGCACTGAATCCTATTACATAGCCAGAAGCCAGTAAAATGGCTCTTGACCGGGCAGGTGGACCCCAAAAGTAATCTATCAACATCAAGCTCAGATAAAGTTGTTTGCCCCTCACTTCCCTAACGATTAGAATTTTAGCTCTAGTCAAAGTCTCTTTGCTAACTTGCACAATATAAAAATCAATTTTCTGCCACTTTTTGCCCGTATTTGTCACGTACCTCCAAAGTAAGAGAGTCAGGAGTGGGAAGTGAAGCTAACATTTTAGAGGGGATTTTTTCAGTTTTGTAGAGTTTTCCCTGAGATTTTTCAACCTGTGCATGGTGACGAATATCACGAACACTCTAATGAGAAAGTATCATACAAGGAAATCGTGTTGTGGAGCAGCGCCCCTCCGACAAAGGCGAGGGCGCCCTCCTCGAGGCGCGGCGCGTCGGACGGCGCGCCGGGGAGTCCCTGAGCGGCTAGGGACGAATCCGTTGGAACCGAAGTATACCGTCCCCCAAGAAAGTTGGTCTTCGTCGAGATGATGGCTAATATATCTGATTGATCGAAACTTAGTGACGTAACCCGGACAGACCTGACTTGAGATAAACTTCGCCTGGACACCTGACTTATATACAACAATCAAAGAGGCTGGTTTACTAATTAACACCCCTTCAGTCACACTCAACCAATACACCAGTAGAGGGCGCTAATGACGAGGAATTTAGATTAAAAAACGATAATTTTTCATAATCATACTGTTACGCTCCCACAAACTGTTCCCCTATATGCATGTAGATTATAGCTTACACGCTATTACGCAATGACCATTCTACATTACACGTATTGTACATATCGCATTGCATACCACGCGCGACCCGGTTGCACTATGCTGTGACATGCCTTTGAACTGCAACTCCAAAGCATATTTCCAACGTAGTCATTTTCCCCGAAGGGTGTAGTCCACTAATTCAGGTCCCATTGAAAAGAGTGTAAAATCAGCATTGTTCACCGGGCCCAATAATATGCGTACCTGAGGCATCTGAAACACATGTTAAATTATTGTATGGTCCATAATCTTTTACTTTCTTTTCAATTTTCTGTGGGTTAAGCGGTTACATTTTGAGCTATTCCCTCAAAACAAAATTACCCCCAAAAGTGATTTTTCCAAAGTGTGCTTGCAGCTTTTTTTCAATTGACAACCGTCAGCTTTCTCGGGCACTTAGGACTATTTTTCAACAATACTTTTTAACCATTCTGCTCTCAGATAAAATCCCAAAGACCCAAAGAGTTGATGCTGGCAAAGATTTACACAATCTCACCATTTTGGGGGCCATACAATCTCCTTTTTTAAAGTATACTGTGGGGGCACTTTTAATGCTAATGACCTGGCCAGAAGTTCTCGCTTGAATTAGTGGACTGCACCCCGAAAATTGTTATCGGAGTCGATCCTACTTTCAGTCACACATATGACCCGTACATTCGACCCACACAGACCCCCAACTCATACCGTATGTGTCCCGCCAAACCTGTGCCCGGTCAGTTCACAGCGAGGTTAATTACCTCCGTTCACCCTCAGTTTTACCCCATAAGAATTATGTGTAGATTTCCTAGCCATCAAGAGACTAGGTGTTGTACACAAATCAATGTACCGAGAAAGGCTCACCCTTTCCTTTCCCTCGTTGACTAAGTCCCTCGTAGTTTACCCACGAGCAGCCTGTCACCCTTCCCCTCCTAAACCTGAACTCCTCGGACGTTATCGCTCTCCAGAAACTCAGCAAAGACCAAGTGTGTACAAAATCCCCATATTTTTTTTCTTTCATAGGCTTTCTACCGGCATGAATAATTCATAACTACCCCAATCCAGTGCTCCCATTGGCTAAGACACGACCCCGACAGACTTTATAAAGGGACCAGCTCCATTGATCCAGCGATCAACATCGATCATTCCCGAGTGGACAGCTTAGGAGCAACAACTCCCCGACCGTTCGCGAGTGTGTAGCTCTGATGTGAATAACCCTTGTATCACTCCCGAATAAATAGCTCAGGTTTGGACGAGCAGTACATGTACTTTGATTATTGTTCCAATGATAATAGAGTAATATCCAGTCTTACTAGC
Organism: Acanthaster planci; assembly: GCF_054643075.1. Lineage (NCBI taxonomy): Eukaryota > Metazoa > Echinodermata > Asteroidea > Valvatida > Acanthasteridae > Acanthaster > Acanthaster planci. Next base: position 13,626,862 of record NC_141786.1, on the reverse strand, counting down.
TGCAGTTGCTCATTGTAAATATGGAAACGATTTACAATATATAATTCATCGGAATAAAACAGCAGTGTGTGTATAAGTCAATCCAATGACTCTCATTCTTTATGATAACGGCTCCCTACCCTAAGAGAGACGTTACACTGGCGGCAAGCGGTGGGATATGAACTTATACACACCATCAAACTTGAGCATGACTTTTGATTAAGTCACTTCAAACATTCCTCCACTGAGAGTATCTCCTCAGCTTTGAAATCTGTTTTTCAGTCAGTGATAATTAATCGCCATCATGCCTGGCAAAACAAGCCGAAAGTCTCGCAGATTGCAGTCACTGTATGAGGATGATGACAGTGACATGTCATTTCATGTTACCCGCCAAAAAGTGATTTTTCCAAAGTTTGCTTGCAAACAGCGGTTTGGCGAACGCCAGTTGCCAAATTACTACATCACTCAGCTTGAAGCTAGGAAACATCAGCCCAAGGAGAAGCTGACGGAGATTGTTGCCGACAATCGCCGTCTTGTCTTCCGTGACTATACCTAACAGTGGATCCAGTTACCAGGGAGAACATTGCTCTTCGCCATTTTCTGAAAGGCCTCTCCGACAAGCAGATGGCAGTTTCCCTCGGCGTGACGAATCCCAAGTCCCTCGAGGAGGCTACAGCGGCAGTCCAAAATTTCCTGAGCCTCCATGATACCACGACCTCTGGAAAGTCACATCGAGTGAACACTGAGCAAGCAGCTCCTGAGATTGGCAGCGCGTTTGTCACCACAAAGCAGTTTCGACAGTTCCAAGATAACCTCGACTGACGGCTGAATGGAATCGTCAAACTAATGGAAAACAAGCCCGTTAACAGCCAGAAACCCGCCAGCCAGCCAGCCAGCAAACAGAAACCTACCAAACCGAAAACTGATGACGTCACTTGTTTCAAGTGTGGCGAACCCGGCCACTTTGCGAACAAGTGTGCCGAAACAGCTGCTTCTTTAAAGGAGGTCATTGTCATACTGCCGTAAAAACTAACTAGAACCGTGTTATCCGGCCTGGCATCGGTCCGTCCCAATGAACAGAACACCATGCAATTAAGGAAACAGCAAATTCGAGGCATGTTTGCGTTTTTGCAAGTGCAGATGTGCAGCACACCAAGCAACTATTAGTTGACCAGGAGCGGCGGTAACCATAATATCATCAGCACTTTTTAGCCAAATACCCGCTGAAAAGTACCCTGAACCGAAACCCCTTCGCGAAGATACAAAACTGGAAACTGTAAACAAAGAACTTTAAATATTGCCATTTAAGGTGTTGCTACGGTTGACATTTTGACCTGTGGACAGCACTATCAATGGGATGCAATTGTCACCTCCATTAGTGATGAGGGAATCCTCGGCTATGACTTTCTGTACCACTATTACTGCGTACTGCAAGCTCGCCACAGCATGATCATTGCTGGTAACTGAGTTCCATGGACAGTAAAAGGAGCCCCTTCTTGTGCAATCAAGATTGCATTTAAACAGGTCACTGTAATCCCTTCATGCAGTGAGTGGGTAGCACAAGGTAACGCCGATCTTCATGGACTTGGCTCTGTGTATGCTGTCGTCGAACCAGCAAGCCTTCGTCATAACCTGGTGGTTGGCAGTTTACTCATCCATCCCAGCAAAGGACATTGGCATTCCAGTCAGACTTATAAACCTTTCACCTGAGATTACTGAACTTCAAGCTGGTATACCATCGGTAACTTACGTGAAGTTGATGCAGATGAATTGTTTGCTGAGCTATAAATATTTGGAGAGCAAGCCCGCCCAATATTATACACATGCTACCCAGTCAGCCCCGCCGCCCTTGACCCCCCCCTCAAACTTCTGACAAAGGGTCGGAAAGTTTGCAAGATCTGTACGGGGGGAGTTGTGAGACCCAGTCCTCACACCAACCGAAAACATCGTAAAAATATTGCCAAAACTCTTGGCAACACATGAGAACACGTTTGCCAAATTGACTATGGCGGCGCACGCCCCATTAGACAGTCTCCCCGTCGTCCTCCCAAGGCATTTCAGGGCGAGGAGGAAAAATTTATAAAAAGACAGCCAATTAAAGACGTGTGTTATACAAGAATCGACATGGGCACCACAGTGGTTTTTGTGAGGAAAAATCTAAAAAAATCGTAATCCAAAAATTCGTCAAAACCCTTGGGTACCTACCAGACCCTTGTGAAAACCCAAATAAAGCCCAAAATTTGACTCTAAAGATGCCCAAAAACTCCCACCACAAAAATTCTGAAAAAAAATTTCTGCCAAAATGCCCCCACGCAAAATAAACCTGACCTTTGCCACACAATTTGAATGCGCAAAATTAGTCGCGACCCACGCCGCGTGGTCAACAGCAAACAACATCCAATTTGAAGGAGATTCGATCGAGCTAGCGAAATTGGACATAAAACGGCAAAAACTTCACATTTGCTTGGTGAGACAAACAAAAGACGACAATAAAAATGATATGAATTTTAGTCCAGTGTATATAAAATATTGACTTCATTAAGAATGCCATAAAATCAAAAGTTGCCATATAGGCATAACTTCATGGACTATAATTCGTGGGGAAAACCGTTATTGTTGAAATATGTTGTTAATCACAGTATTAGCTTGCCTCAATCGAGACGTCCTTTAACATCATATGCATGCACGGAATTAATACAATCGGTGAGAAACTACGCAAAGCAGTACAACGATTGGTATTTGAAAACAGTTTGAAACCAATCCCTACAGGAAAAAAAGGTCAAATATTGAAAATAGGTTTAATTGTATCGATTAGACCTTTTATTCAACCAAAGTTATTTAGCAAATTAGACGTTCGCGATGTCAAACGATTTCAAGGCAACTACGGAAACTGGGAAAAAATTGATAAATTTGTTCACAGTGGATCAGGATGGGTTCTAGACGAAATTATTGCGTTTTGTGTCAATGTGATAAAATACAAACCACTAGTTGGTACGTACATTCATTTGCCTGAATTCACTGAAAATAAGAAAGCAGTCATAAACATAAATAATAACGACGACGAATGCATACGATGGGCGATATGCGCGGTAGTGAACTTTCATAAATTCAAACGAAAAATCGAAAAAGATCCGATTTACAGGAAAGACCAACAATATACAATCCAAACGACTCAGAATATACCGGAATTGACTTTCCTACACCACCGAATCAAATTCCAAAAATCGAGAAACAAAACGACTTGTCAATTAACTTGTACGGTTACGATAGATAGAAAGGTACATTTCCAACTTTACATAGATCAAAAAATATTTCAACAGACACACACGTTGACCTCTTATGTTTGACAGTGGGTATACGCAACATTACAGCTGGATTAAAACATGTCTAGACTTATTTCGCATATTATTATCAACCACAACGGTCAAATTTACCAATGCCGCAGATGTCAAAATTATTTCACAAGCAGTCCAGGATTAGCCAAACACAAAGAAGATTGTCTCGGAGCAGACGTACCAATCACAAAAGATATTTTGCCAGTAGAATAAAAAATTAGCGCCATTTGTCATATACACAGATTTTGAGTCCATTTTAGAACCCATGCCTCCCGAAGAAGGAAACACTGTTCGAACACATCGACCCATTGCGTCTGGATATTCTTATTTCATTATTCGCAGCGATGGCGTTTGTGTAAAACAACAAACTTATACAGGAAAACATGCCGCCATTTCTTTTTTAAATTGTTTACTGTCAGACAACAAAAAATTAACAAAATATACAAAGAAAATTTAATAATTCTATGGGACTTGGAATTATCCAAGCAACTCAAAACAAACAACACGCGTTGGATTTGCGAAAATCCAATTTCGCCGACAAATTCAGGCCAGTGCCATTGCCCTATACCAACTGAGCCAAAGGCAGCAACGGACAAGTCGAAATTTTTAATCAAAAAACCGGTTGGAACAACAAAAGTTATAAAGAAGTTATTTGTATGGTATGCTGAAAGCCAATTAACGCGTTTAGAAAAGTCAGGGATCACTGTCACATAACGGGCAAATACTGTTGTTACAATTGCAGATGGGGCCGCACAAAACACAAAATCCAATGTTTTTTACAATTTGGAAATTACGACCCGCATTTGATTATGCAAAATATTTTTACCGCAACAAACGAGAAATTATTTTGCATTCCAAAAAATTCAGAGAAATAGATTTCTTTTTTTTGTAGGCGAACTCAGTTTTTAGATTCATTCAATTTCTTGGCAACTTCGTTAGACGCTTTGGTAAAAGTTTGCTCTAAAGACGCGTTTAAATTACTCCAAAGGTAATTTCCGAAAAAATATAGAGATGTTTTTACAAAAAGGTGTTTATCCCTATTAATATATGGACTCTATTGGAATATTTAAAGAAACGTGCTTGCCTCCTAAAGAAGTATTTTACAGTTCATTAAAACAGGAATGCAATTTGGAAAAAGATTATGCAAGAGCTTAAGAAATTCATCAAGTATTTGGATGTAAAACCCTTGGAGATTACCACGACCTGTACGTTAAAACAGATGCGGTATTATTAGCCTGCGTATCTGAAAACTTTCGCAAAGTTAGTTACAAAATTTACGGGCTTGATCCCGCCAATTATCATACAGCGCCTAGCCTCGCTTGGCATGCCTTCTTGACATATAGCCAAATCGAACTAGAACTGCTAACAGACGTCGATAAACATTTGTTTTTGTTCAACGCACCAAATGAGGAGGAATTTCGTCAGTTTGGGCAAAAAGTTACGCAAAAGCAAATAACAAATATTTGTCTGATTACGACCAAAGTAAGCCGTCAAGTTACATTGTGGATTTAGATCAACACAATCTGTATGGATGGGCCATGAGTCAATGTTTGCCTGTAGGTAAATGTAAATGGGTAAAAAATCTGGAGAAATTTACTTCTGATTACATAATAGATCTAAACCCTAACGGTACAAACGGTTACATATTTTAAGTCACTTTAGATTATCCACAAGGTCTTCATGACGTACACAACGATTTTCCTTTGGCACTTGAAAACATTAAGATTCCAAGTGAATGGTTATCACTTTATCAAAAACAATTCATAGATCTAAACGACGAAAAATTGGCCTCGGTTAAAAAACTTTAAAAACAAAAGAGAAGTATTAATTGCATTATCGTAATTTACAATTGTATTTGCAGTTGGATTTAGAATTGAAACAAGTGCATCGAGTCTTGTCTTTTGTGCTGGCACCTTGGATAAAAAGCTACATAGACATAAATACTGAGTTACGCAAAAGAGCCAAGTCTTATTTTGAAAAAGACTTTTTCAAATTAGTGAACAAGTCGGTATTTTGTAAGTCGACAGAAGATACTAGGAGCTCTATCGATGGTCATTTGCTTCCAGAAAACGATATAAAGAAATTTACCAAATTAGCCTTGTTATCGAATTTTAAAACAGTGACGGCATTTCGAGATTGTGATTATCGTTTGTTGAAATGTTCAAAGATAAAACTTTTTTGAACAAGCACATTTATTGTGGCGTTTGTATTTTAGATTTATCTAAAATTCAAATATATGATTTCTGTCACAATGTGAGAAGTTTATAAATCATGTTTATATTACATTAACATCACAACTTGGGAAATGTGTGAAAACCGTGGTTATATAAATATTGGTAGAAAGAAAAATTATTGGGCTATGAGTTACTTTCAGATTTGAGTTTGTTCCCACACACCCACTGCAGAGTGTAGAGGGCTATTCAAAACTAAATTTGTCAGAGAATACATAGTGGCAAGGAATGTTATGCAAATTAATCATGCTTGAGTAACTTTAGTCCAAGGCACTCCCCTGTGTGTGTGCTGTCAGGCACTACCAATGCAGCCTTAGTGGTGTATGGAAGGGTAGTCCACCTGTGTGGTGAGGTACATGTCCTGCATGTACTGTACATAGGGCGTGGCCCTGAAGAAAAGCCAGTTTGGAAATCAAACTGTAAGTTAATTTTACTTGGTTTCTATTTATGTTTATGCTTATTTTGTATAAGGTAATTGTAAGCTCATTTAAAAGATGTGTTTAAATGGCCAAAAATTATTGAAGGTTATTTGGATTCTTTTTCAAAGGGTTTTCCCTGAGGGGAACTTAAAACCTTGCTGGTTCTGAGTGAACCATTTGTTCGGAGTGAACCACCTTCATTCTGAGGAAACCATTTGTTCTGAGTGAACAACCGTCATTCCGAAGGGATCATTATATTTGTTCTGAGTGAACAAACATCTTTATGAATAAACGAGCACCAGTATCGCTCCACAGTTCTTAGTGAACTAGCCACCCCACCCAGCTCGAGGTGAAACCGTACAGAGAGGTTTAAGGCCGACCATCAGGCCAGCAGGGAGAACCATCCTTCGACCTTCCTGGAAGATCAGCCCAGGCGCTGATGTTCATCCGTGCACCCACCTGGAGACAGCTTTACTCCAAGGAGCTGGCAGACATATTGCAGAGAACTGCATGGTACACGGGCGTGGGCATTCTTCCACCCATGCAAACTGTTGACTGTTATGAAGGTGGCCTGGTGGGGCTTGAATAATTAACTAATTAGTGGTAAAGATTTGTTTATTTATTTTCACGAAATGGCCGTAGGGGGGATATAATTAGGTATTTACACGTTTTACTAATTCGATTAGAAACTGGTTTTGGGTACAAGTGTTTTTTTTGGTAGGGGGGGTTGGTAGAATAAATGTTCCTTGTCTTATGAAAAAAAAAAACGGTTGATCGATTTTGAAGTATGATTGTTTGACCTCCAAAAGCTTGTGTACCTACTACCATACTGGTTAGTTATTTTTTTGGTCCACTGAGGGGAAAGTCGGACCCCTGGTGTGACAATTTCTATTACAATTTAATGAAACGCGATTTTGGAAATAAATCAAACTTGATTTATACAGACACAGATTTGCTGTTGATGCAAATTGAAGCTAATGATTTGTACGCATATATCCATCAAAATGAAAAACGAATTTGATTTGGCAAATTATCCAACAGATCATCCTATTTATGGCTCTAACAACGAAAATGTCATCGGAAAATGAAAGATGAATTTGGCAGCCGACTTATTTCAGAAGCCATTTGCATACAACCTAAAATGTATTCGACTTTAACGCAAGACCAACATTTGAAAAAGGCAAAAAGGTGACAAAAGTAATAACCCAAAAAGAATTATCGCACGCAAAATACAAAAATTGCCTGGTAAATCAAAAGCAAGAGTGTTTTAATCAACAGTTGTTTAGATCAAACAAACATCAACTATTCACCGTCACGCAAAACAAGCTAAGCCTATCGCCCTTGGACACAAAACGGTATCCGTTGCCAAACGGCATATACACTTAAGCTCACGGGCATTACCGAATATCAGAAGAAGGCGGTAGTTTTGTGTCGTCGGGTACCACTTGAAGCTCTTCTCTGACAAAACTTCGTTTGGTGCCGTCTAACAAATAGTATAAAGTCGGACCTGTTTTTACCTCTTTGCCTTTAAGCCGTACGTGCGCTTCTCGATTTGATAAACGTCTACGCCCCATGTCGGATCGGTTGCCCTTTTGACGGTACCCCCTTCTTGTTCACCGGGGTAATACAAATACCGCACGACAGCATCTGCAGGTAATTCTATTTTGGAATTCATAACGGTGCAGCCGGTGCTTGTTTTACCTGGTCTAATTTGACGGCTGCTGCGGACACCATGTCAATTAACCGCATTTTTTCTTCGTCGAGCGATTTAACGACCTGAGGCAAACGTTCTACCCTTTCCACGTTTCGTTTGCCGGGTTCAACATTTCCAGTAGTAGAGGAAGGAGAGTTAAAGAGCAGGAGGGACTTACCCCCGCCCCAGCGCAGAAGGGACTTTTCCCAAACCCCGTGACCTCGTAACCCCCCAAAAAGTGACTTCCAAACCAGAACTCGTGGTGCCCCGAACACAAAAGGTGAATTCCCCTGGGGACTTTCCACCACCGGAAAAATAGTTCTACTCCGAACGCTCCAGAAAAAAAATAAGATAAATTTCTCAACATTTCTCTAAAAATGAAATAGTTCTAACATTAGCCACTAAATTTGAATGCACCAAGTTAGTCACTGTTCACGCAGTATGGTTAATCGTCAACGGCTACGAAACGAAACGCGATTTAATTGAGCAGGCAAAGCTAGTCGTTCAAAACCAAAAGCACCGAGTCTGTTTAGTGAGAACGACCAAAGACGGCAAACAAATTTACAAGCCGGGTGAAATTATTCCTAAAGATTTCCGTGCCGTTTAAAAATGAAAACTAAATAGAAACCAGACAAATATAAAAAGACATGATGGCCCAAATATAAAAAGACATGATAAATTGTTATTTTTGCCAAGACATGACAAACTCGGTTGACTTGGTAGATTTCTACGGTTACTTGCACTGTTTAAATTCTGTTTATTCAAATGCACCGATTGCAAAGAATGTCACGACTGCCATAAATGTAAGGACTGAACGAAATGCAATAAATGCTCTACTTGTGACGATGTGGCACTTGTATAAATTGCGTAGCCTGTTTTAATGCAAACGACTGTCAAAATTCAGATGCCTTGGACAGTTGCGAAGACTGTTACGAGTGCATCAGTTGTATCGAATGTTTCGGTTGCACCTATTGTACCTCTTGCGTAAATTGTATCGAGTTGGGAGATATATAGCACGTGGTGCTTATAAACGGTAAGCATAAAAAACTTAGGCACAAAAGAGACGACGAACTACCGCCTAATCCGGCGTCTAAACTCGATTTTGATTTAATGAAATTTGATTAATCATTGAATACAACGTCGACGTCGAAGATTAAACCAAAGTAAAAATTCCACCCGAGTTAATAGACGCGGCCGATTAAGGGCCAATGAAAAATGAGAAAAATTTCTGGCAAAGTTGAAAAAAATCAGAACCATATCAACCTAAATTTACAACTTTTCAGACGACCACGAGCGTCTCAATGCTGGCAATAGCGATCCCAATGTCACATTCGGTCCTTTTGACGCAAGTAAATTAACCATTTTAAATCCCGTGATTGAAGAAGGCACACACGCAAGTCAATGCTGCTCACCCATTTACTACACGCACTAAGGCGTAGAAAAACGCCTGCTCATTATGATGCAGAACACGACCAGTTATGGCATAAATTCAGGGTATAAATATGGCACGCGGGATAATATCGTAGGCCGTTAAATTTGTTATCAATTACAAAGGCGAATGATGCGTATACCCGACGATATAAAATTTGGCGGCTTACGAGTACCAAGAGTATCATGCCATCATGCACGATAAACTCTTACAAAGCCAGTGGCGATATTGACGATTTAAATAGGATAGAATACGTCGTTAAACCGCCTTACACCGATAAACATCGCATGTACGTTAAAATAGATTCATACGCCTCGTTATTTGACCATGGGAAGAGGCCCATCGACGCGTCAAATATCGAGAAATTTATAAATAAAAGATGCGAGGCTCAGTCATTAATTTATCCAAAAGACGTGTATTGCGGAACCAACGGTTCGCTTTCTTGCGGCGCCAGCGTTAGATACACGGTCTCGACCGCCATGTTGAAAGTTAGAAAGGATGGAATCATTTCAAATAAATCGTCATTTCAAGCGTTTAGCGGATTTGGAGGTTCTGAATCCGAATCTGAATCTGTATCTGAATCTGAAGCCTAATTGGAAACGCTCGTGAAATGAAAGGTGGATTAAATTTGATACTGTAGCGGTCTCCAGCGACGGAGCCTCGGGCGTGCCTTTGGTCGACCCGACGAGCGGCTGTAGAGGCGACCAGGGGGGCAGGTCCGTTTGGAGGCAGTCTACCGCCAGGCGCCGAAGCCTAACAAGTTCCACCCACGGGTCTGATCTTGGGGGCTGGCAGAAAGGGGGCCGGTACCGTGGGTTACTGGTACTGGGGGATTTCCTGGACGAACTCAATAATGACTCTGGTTGGCTTCAGATTTGATTGGTTGATTATTTTAATATTGGCACTCTCTTAAACAGGAGACTCCTAAACAGGCAACTCCAAATTAGGCGGCTTGTTGATTTGCAAATTGTTTACACCACCTACGTCTTGACTTGCACTGTTTACTGCTGAATTACATAAAAGATGACCATAAAAGAGATGTGAGTTCTTATCAGGACTAATTACAATAACTGAATGAAGTCGCACTAACCTAGTGCCCAGTAATCACTCTCCAGCACAGCGTTCTGCTCTGACAGCCAAACCAAGCAGCAGTACGAACTCGTCACGCACAAATATGACCGAACAACAGAAAGACAGGAAAGACCGCGAGTAGCTCGCGCGCACTCCTTATATACCCATGCGCGGGTTAAGATTATGGGATATAAATGCTTAACTGCAAATAATTAAAGAGGGCGCTCTAACCACCCCACTATTTCGCTACATAGCCACGCCCCAAGATCGGTCAGTCCCTTTGACCGTAAATCTGAAAAATGAAAGTAGCAAAATCCATTCTTACTCCTAAACAGGTTTCCATAGTCAGTCGTTGAAATAATAGTGCCTCAAGGAATCACAGGTAAATTATACACTTCTAAGTTAGAACAAGGGGAAACTTATACATTAAAAACTTTAAGTCTTATAACAAAACCAAAAAACACTTAATTCTTCTAGGTTAAGGGCCTAGTCCAAACAATCTGGCTCTAAAACATGATGCCCAAACTTGGATAAACAGCTTTCGTAAAAAAGGTTTCTTAAAGGCAACACCACTTCTTTAGGTTTTACTCCCTCAATCCTGCTCGGAAATTCACATCGAAAACCCGTGTTATCTTGTCCTTGGTGAGCTTTCGGCCCTCCTAGAACACGCTCCTCGAAGATGTCTCATGGACTTTGGTGACATTGCCGATCATTACCCTCTCCAGATCCTCTTGATCCATATGCTCTCCGATTTCCTCCGCCCCGGTATCCCTGCAACGAGTAAGACGACGGAGACAACTGGCGTTCTGCGGTGCAGCGGATTTGACGTCCTTTTTAGGAGGTAGTGTCTTCAAGTAGATGATGTCAAACTCCCTCTTCACCTCGCCACAGATCGTACGTCCCTCCTCCTTGTACAGGTAGGTCTCCCTGGTTTCATTCACGTGGAGCACCTGTCCAGGTAGAAGTTTTTCAGGTAGCATGGGTTGAGGCCAGTGTCGCAGCTTGCCACTACATGTATCTTCACGGGGCACATCTCCCTCAGTGGGCTGCCTGTGGAACATCTCAATCATCCCACGTGGTTTTCCCCCAGATCGGGCCACTGGCCGCTCCTCAGCAGGCTCATTATCTTGATCCCACAGCATTGGTGTAGGAGATAAAGCTATTTCTGCCAGTTCCATGAGATCCTCTTCACCCTGCTGCCCAGAACCGGAAACTCCACCTCCCTCGCGGCTTCAGGCACATCAGCTGCAGACTCCGCAGATCCATCCAGCTCCTTAGCAGGTATATCTTTTGCCTTCATAGGGGCTACGACTCCCTTCTCTAGGCTCTTGGTACCAGTATTCCCAGCCATTGCAGACTTTTTCGGGCTTGGCAAACGCCTTCTAGGGGGAGACAGGCCCACTGGAAGGTCATCTGGCGGTCGGGAGACAGTGCAAGAGGGTGCTGACCCGTCACTCCTCGACTTCTTGTCTTTACGCTGCCTTTCCCCATCCAGGCTACGCTTCCTCTTAGTGTCCTTGCCCTGCTTACTTGTCTTGCCATCCCTAGTCTCCTTCCTAGGACAGCTTCTGTTAGATTCTCCGTCACCCCTCGAAGTTGACCTGTCTGAAGTGGTTCTCCTCTTCTCCCGTTCTTCATAAGTCTCGCCTTTGATGTGATCCACTTCGGAGATCCTGTCTGGGTGGCAATCCTTGTAGTGGGTCCTCAGGTTATCTCGACGGTTGTTTTTATGTGAGCATCTAAGACAACAGTAGAAAAGCCTTGGGCCATGCTCCACGGTTAGATGTCGATCAAGGCTTCTCTTGTGCATCATCGCGTGGCATCTCGGACACTCCACCATCTCTTCACTCCCTCCCATTTTCGCCGGTCAGGTTTCTCTCTGTGTTAGCAAACAGAAGATCCAAAAAAAGAGAGACAATTTAAACCCTGATACCTTCGTTACGGTTTTTCTAGGCGCACTCCAAAGCCTACAGAGGTGAAGGTTTCTCTTAACTACACTCTCACTACAGGTACCGCTGTGGCACCCTACGTTGCCTAGGCGGGTTTTGCCTTGGTGGTGGCGTTGTCTGCCTCTGTAGCTCTGTGGACTCTTCGTCGGGCTCGCATGTCTCCTCTACGTTGTCTGGATTCTGTAGTTCCTCGTCTGGGAAATGCGTCGCTGCAGGTTACTGGAGAATTGACTCCTCCCTTTGAACGGGTTGGCTGTCTTCCACAAGACTGCCGCTGGCACCCGCCGGGTCAACCACAGGACTCCCAGGTGTGGGACTCCTCCCGGCCTTCCTTCGTTCAGGACCCCAGGGTTCTATCGGGTCACCTAGGTAGGGTTTGAGACGGTCGTAGTGAACGACTTTCAGTTTTCCCCTCGGCGTCTTCTGTATCCTGTAGGTTACATCTGATAGCTTTCTAACCCCCATGTAGGGTCCACACCACTTACACTGAAGCTTAGGCGACAGGCCCTTTGTTTTTGCGGGATTGTATAACCAGACAAAGCCTCCTTCGCAAATCCTATTATGACGGTCATACGTTTTCTTCTGTCGCCTAGCGCTTTTCCTCAAGCACTCTCTCGCCCGATTATGAGCCGCCTGAATGTCCTCCCTGAGATTGAGTGCATAGTCCGTCTGCACGGCCTCCGGGTTCCTGTTGTCTGTCGTTGCCGTTCCAGCAGCCAAGTCGATGGGTAGGTACACCTCCCTCCCCAACATGAGCATATTGGGCGTTTCCCCGGTCGATTCTTGCGGTGTAGCTCGGTAGGCGAAGGTTGCAAACAGCAATTTCGTATCCTAGTCTTTCTGACGCCTGTGGGGCTCAATCATGGTTGAGATCATGGTCAACAGAGTCCTGTGGAAGCGTTCAATTAGGCCGTCGGACTTGGGATTATACGGCGTGGTGCGTGTCTTTTCTATCCCAAGTAAGGTACACATCTCCGAGAATACTTGCGACTCAAAGTTCCTGCCCTGATCCGAATGTAACTCGGCAGGAACTCCGAACCTACACAGGAACTCGCTGACCAGTGTTTCCGCCACCGTAGTTGTCTTCTCGTTTGCGATGGGATAAGCCTCCATCCACTTACTAAAGTAGTCGCCAACTACGAGGATATACTTATTCCCCCTATCGTTCTTTGGAAGAGGACCAACCATGTCAACAGCAATGCGCTCCATCGGCGCGCCAACCAGACGTTGCTGCAGTGGGGCTCTACTTTTCCTCGCTGGAGACTTTTTACTAGCACACACACTGCATCGTCGGACTGCAGATCTCACCTCTGCTGCCATACCAGCCCAGTAAAACCTCTGACGAATTCTCTCCAATGTCTTCCTCTGGCCTAGGTGCCCACTTGTCTTTCCACTGTGTAGTTCCGTGATTATCTCCTGGCGAAGTGCCACGGGAACTATCGGCTTCCACTTCACCTGTCGTCCATCGTCGGACTCCCAGCGCCTGTTTAGGTACCCCTCTCTGATCTCCAACTGCTCCCAGGTTAACCAATAGACCTTGGCTGTAGGCGAACATGCTGAAAGATCCTCTTGATCTGGCCTTGCCACGGCTTTCTCCTTCTCATGGAGTACCCATTTTATGGAAGGGTCTTGCAGTTGAGCTTCCCTCCACCGTTCCTTTGTAATGGTAGGCGCCGCCGTTATAACCCTGACGCCGGCTTCCTCAGACATGCGGGTGCTGCATGACTCACCACGGTCGTCACTCCCAGTCATCTCCTCTTCACGGCCACACTGCCCACATGGTCTCCTAGATAGGCCATCCGCGTTCCCATGCGAACGGCCAGCTCGATGGACGATGTTCAGGTCATGTTCCCCTATTACCTGCAGCCAACGGGCCACTTGACCCTGTGGCTCGCGAAAATTCATAAGCCACTTCAGCGCACCGTGGTCGGTTCTTACTGTGATCCTTTTCCAGTAGATGTATTGCCGGAACTGCTTCAGAAAGACAACCACAGCGAGTAGCTCCTTTCGGGTTACGCAATAATTGCGTTCCTGCTTGCTCACTGCCCTGCTGGCGTACGCAATCACCCGCTCATCTCCATCCTTCACCTGGGACAGCACGGCCCCTATACTCACATCGCTTGCATCTGTGTCTAGGACATAGTCCGCGTATGGATCAGGGTAAGCAAGAATAGGTGATTCCTGTAGGCGCCTCTTCAACTCACAAAATGCGCCTTCAGCTTCTGCCGTCCATTCGAACTCTCGGCCCTTCTCAGTAAGGCGATGGAGGGGTCGGGCGATGTCTGCAAAACTCTTGATAAACCGTCTATAGTATGACGCGAGACCGAGGAAGCTCTGCCCGTCTCTCACAGACTGAGGAGTTGGCCACTCTTTGACTGCCTTCACCTTCTCAGGATCAGTCGAGACTCCTTCGCCCGTATTCACATGGCCAAGGTACAATGCACGCTGTTTGAACAGCTCACACTTTTTTGGTTTGAGCTTCAGCCCAGCTTCTCGCAGTCTCCAAAACACTGTCTGCAGGCGACTCAGCTCTTCCTCCACTGTGTCTGCAAAAACAATGATGTCGTCTAAGTACACTAGGAGTGTTTCCCAATGAAGCCCTGCGAGAACCCGTTCCATCAATCTTTCGAATGTGGATGGGGCGTTGCAAAGCCCAAAGGGCATTACACGCCATGAGTACAAACCACCTCTCACTACAAAAGCTGACTTGTTCTTGGCATCGTTATCTAGCTCCACTTGCCAATACCCCGATGCCAGGTCCAAGGTGGAGAACCACCTCGAACCCGACAACGCGTCGGGGGAGTCATCGATGCGGGGGATGGGATAGGAGTCTTTTATGGTCACCGCGTTGAGTCGACGGTAATCAACACAAAACCGCTTGCTACCATCCTTCTTCTTTACTAAGACCACGTTAGAGGCCCAGGGACTATCCGATGGCTCGATGATGTTGTCACGGAGCATCTCCTGCACCTGCCGATCTATCTCCTCTTGCTCCTGTCTAGGATACCGCAGTGGTCTTTCTCGTCTTGGTGGAGCATCTGCAGTATTGATTGAATGTCGGACGACATCAGTACGTCCAATGTCCGTGCTCCCTGTGGAGAACACATCCTGGTAGTCACGCAGAAGCTTTGCAATTCGATGGTGATGTTGCGGCTCCACTCCGTCTTTGCTCCGGTTGTACAAGTCGATAAGATGTGATGGGACTTCCTCGTTGGTCTCCGCCCTAGGTAGGGTTCTCTCTGGCAATTCTATGTCTTCTTCGCCTACTGAGGTGAGAAAGCCTGCCATAGCACCCCGCTTCACCACACACAGTCTCCGTCCAGGATTGAAGACTCTGATGGGCACTACGTCTCCTCCAGCATTCACCAACAGTCGGGCCACAATCACACCTTTGTCTGCCAACTCACTCTGTTCGGCTGGCTCGACGACGCCTAAACCAGTCGCCTTGATACCTCCTGCCATGTACCCTTGCACAATCGCCTCATGGCCCGGCGGTATTTCGGCTGTTTTTGCAACAATTATCCTGGCACAAAATCGCCCTCCCTTGGTGTCGGTGCACTTTATTTTTTCGTCTCCAATTTTCAGTTCCAGGGTGTGAAAATCTAAGCTCCCCTGCGTCCGCAGTAAGAAATCCATCCCAAGGATTCCCTCTAGTGGTCCAATGTCCCCAAATACCGCATTAACATGGTAGGTGATCTTTCCCACCCGGATTTCTACATAAGCGCTGCCGATAGTTCTCAGCAGCCCACCGCTCGCTGTTTTCACACGTGTCTCATTGCTCTCGAGCCTAGGTCTTTTACTGGCCGGAATTTCGAAGAATAATCCCGAGTTAAGCACCGTATCGGTCGCACCTGTATCAACCAGTAGTTGTACTCCTCTTTCCCTAACTTCTGCTGGAACAAATAATCCACTTTGTGCAACAGTCGACTTGGAAGGTACGGGAAGGTGTCTCGGCTCCGAATTGCTACCAGTTTCTTGTGAAGAGATGCTGTCACCTACTGGCCCTGCTTTTCCTCCAGCCGCACCACGGGCCCCTGGGGCAGCTGTACTTCGTTTCCCGTGTTCTGCCTCTTCTGCCCGGTCGACTGCCTACAATTTCTGGCGATGTGCCCTTTCTGCCTACACCTATAGCACGTCAAATCGCCTAAAGGAATCTCTCCACTTCCATTGTTGTTGCCAAACGGAATCCCGGTGCTCTCCGGCGCTGAGCGCGAGTTACAATTCCCTTGGTTACGCCTTTCTCCTCTTAGCTCACTGATTTCCTGATGACTTCTAAGGATCTGGTTCTCTAAGCGCTTGTAACCATCCATCATTTCCTTTTTCATTTCCTGTAGGGTGCGCTCAGTGTCACTATCTAGCACTCTGGCATATTTCGGTCTTTTGCCTTCCCTGTGTTCTTCAATCTTCAGAAAATTCTCCGTTGCAAGTGCAGCCCTCACAGCTTCTTCCAACGTTGTGGGTCGCACCCGGAAAATTCCCTCTCTGATCGCCTGGTTTTCAATTGCGTCTGCAAAATGTCCCCTAGCTAGGCGATCTCGGCCTTCCTCCGGGAGTTCGGGGTACGCCAGTTCTGACAACTCCTTGATCGCCTGCCCTAGTTCCTGTAGGCTCTCCTTGGCTCCTTGATGTCGGTGCCTCAACTCCATTAAATGATTTTCCGCCAACTGGCCCGGTCCAAACCTTTTCTCCAACTGGTCGACCAGCTTGGTGTAGGGCGGCGGACTTCCCTCGGTGCTACCACTCCCCAACACCTTCAGTGCCGGTCCCTGCAGGCTTGCGGCTTGGAATGCACCCGCCTGTGAATCCGACCAGTTGTTGGTCAACCTACACACCTCAAAATGGCGGCAGTAATCCCTCCATGGTGTCTTCCCGTTGAACCTGTCGGGGACGATATTTTGTCGCTTCAAGGTAACGCTCGTACTTTCCTCTTTGTTGATGCTCCTATCTAGGAGGACCCCATCCTCACGTACAGACGAGTTTCTTGACACCTCCGGTGCCGTTTCTCCCTTCGGCTCTCTGCTTGTGCTCGTTTCCTCTGCTGCAGATTCCACAACTTCGTTGGCTGGCCGATTTTTCTCAGCCTGGGGTTGTATTTCAGAGTGTCCTGTTGCATCACAAGGCGCAGATGCTGCAACTAACTTGGGTTTTCCTGTTCGTGGTTTGGGAGTCGGCCTTGCTCTTACCGGTGTTGATGTGGTAGGTAGGGGTAGCGCCATGTTCTCGTTCTCACCACCAATGGCCAAGGTATGTCCATTATCTGTTGTCGTCTGTCGACGAAGCCTAAGAAGGTGAAGCTCCGCCTCTAACAATGAAATTTGGTGGTCCAGCTGCCTGGCAGGGGTACTTGATAACTTTAGGCTCTCCCCCTGACTGCTCTCAGCTGCGCACGTGACCAGCTCGCCCTCAAAATCGATTAGCAAATCCTCTGCCATATCATCAAGCCAGGTGTGTCGCCTACGTAGGTGTGTTAAAAATGCTTCGGCGCCAATCCCACTTCTGACACTATTTGTAGCGGTCTCCAGCGACGGAGCCTCGGGCGTGCCTTTGGTCGACCCGACGAGCGGCTGTAGAGGCGACCAGGGGGGCAGGTCCGTTTGGAGGCAGTCTACCGCCAGGCGCCGAAGCCTAACAAGTTCCACCCACGGGTCTGATCTTGGGGGCTGGCAGAAAGGGGGCCGGTACCGTGGGTTACTGGTGCTGGGGGATTTCCTGGACGAACTCAATAAAGACTCTGGTTGGCTTCAGATTTGATTGGTTGATTATTTTAATATTGGCACTCTCTTAAACAGGAGACTCCTAAACAGGCAACTCCAAATTAGGCGGCTTGTTGATTTGCAAATTGTTTACACCACCTACGTCTTGACTTGCACTGTTTACTGCTGAATTACATAAAAGATGACCATAAAAGAGATGTGAGTTCTTATCAGGACTAATTACAATAACTGAATGAAGTCGCACTAACCTAGTGCCCAGTAATCACTCTCCAGCACAGCGTTCTGCTCTGACAACCAAACCAAGCAGCAGTACGAACTCGTCACGCACAAATATGACCGAACAACAGAAAGACAGGAAAGACCGCGAGTAGCTCGCGCGCACTCCTTATATACCCATGCGCGGGTTATGATTATGGGATATAAATGCTTAACTGCAAATAATTAAAGAGGGCGCTCTAACCACCCCACTATTTCGCTACAATACGTAGCCAAGTACAATTTAACCTCTGTTATTCCCAGGAATAACTGAGGTTAATTTACGTCCTTTAAGACATTACACACTATACAGCAGATTTTCATTTTTCTTAACCCTTTTCTTTAGTCTTCTTAGACACAAAGAAAAGCTCTTAAAAAGCTTGTGAGTTTGCCGAGAATTAGGAATCTTGAGAAAAAGTACTTTTTGCTTATCACAATAAATAAATGAATAAATAAACAGCTAACATGTATCTTCTACTGCCAATGTCCACCATTTCTGAGTCTGCTTTTGGGTCCTTATATAGTTTGTAGTTCCCTTCAACGTCTGCAAGGGTAGCACATTCCGGTTTTTCATCTGCTTCAGCGACCAGGGTTGCTGCCAATAGCTCGTCATCAGAAATGTCGGACACTATTGGTTCATATTTTATTTTGGACTGGGATAGGATGTCTCCTATATTTAATGTGGCATCTGACACGCTGGCAGAATCTTCAATGTCCGAGCGAAATGTGTTTTGCGTAAGGAAAATACTGCAATCACTGTCAGAACTAGCCATGTTTCCGCCTTGGTGTTCAGAGCAAAACTGGCATTTGAATGAACCTATTTTATGTCTCAGATTGTATCTGGGGCGTAAAAAACGCTATAGAACAAAAATAACAATGTAGCTAACGTAACTATCCCAGCACAGTTTACTGATATCCCTTGAAGATTGTATTGTCCACATTCGGTTACGGCGTTTTTTCCAATTATACAAAAATATGATATTCGTGTAAACAGTCACGACGAGTTTTCAGAGGGTGTTAAGTAGGTTAATACACTCGGCAGCACGCCGTCAAATCAAATGTCTGAGGATTTTGGCACAAGTAAAAAGTGTGAGTATCCATTAAAGTGTAAACGGGTTTTTGAAAAGAATGCTCGAAAAGTTTAAATTTATTAACGACGTCTGTAAAGTGTTTATGGGATACTTGAAATTGGTCTTTTACGGCGTTTACGGGTTCTTTCGTCACGTTTTGATAACACACGACAATTAACGGAGTGGCTGGCCTCTGGAAACCTTGCCTGCTAATATTTGGTTTATTTGGTATTCTATGAGATTTGCTTGTTTGACGCTCAATTTGACGTTTAATTCTTTTAAATTTTGCTAGTTTTAGATTTAGGCTTTTTATAAACGAAACGTTGATTTTATTTACGGCCAACGTTTTCTGCCTGGTCTGAATAAATGGGACATAATACTAGTCCGCAATCGCGACAGACGAGTTTATAATCTATTTCCATCCTATTTGTACGTGTGCATGTTTCTTCTTTATCCGTGATTGTTATTAACATTATTAATGTTAATACATTATTTTACATTTACAGGTTTGCTCTCAGAGTACGGAACGGAAAATCCAGTGGGCCGTTGATTTATTTCGTGATTGGCAGATGTTTCGCAACATGAAAGCTGTCTGTGATGCATCACTGAACATCAGCCCCATTAAGGTGGATTTGGAGAACATGACCAAAGATGAGCTTAATTACTCGCTATCTAGATTCATATGTGAGGTGAAAAAGAAGAATGGTGAAGACTACCCAGGGGAGACGCTTCATGAGCTGGTGATCTGCGTTCAGCTTTATTTTGAGTTGAAAGGCAAAAAGCTACAAGTTCTTGTCGGTTCCAGATTTCCTACAGCTGAGAAATACTCTTGACGGACTTTGAAAATACGTCGCAAACAAGCGGAAGAGATTACGGTCGAGGAGGAAGAGTCATTGTGGCAGAAGAGTGTTCTCGGAAGTTGCAATCCCACCCAGCTTCTCAACACACTGGTTTATTTGATTGGATTGAATTTCGCCTTACGTGGTGGACAGGAACACAGAAATTTGCGATGGAAATCGTCGCAACTTCGAATTCAGTGTGACAGTAATGGTGACAAGTTCCTGAGGTACACAGAGGATGCTTCTAAAACCAACCAAGGCGGCTTGAAACATCGTCACCATCAACCAAAGGTCGTGGATGCGTACGAGAACAAAGAAGACAGAGAGCGGTGTATCGTTACACTGTTCGGGGAGTACCAGCGTCACTGTCCCATATGCAGCAAGATATGAGACGGAGAGAACCCCCCCCCCGCTTTGTGTTGGTTATTGTCTCGCAGGATTCTGGGGAATTTCTTTCAGACATCTTGGGGGATGTGTTAAGCAACAACAGTGTGGAATGTGTATAGGGATTGGACATGTTGGGGGGTACCCCTCGGTCTCATTTCTTGCTGGGTATACACTGTCCCCCCCCCGAAGGCAAACGACCAGACGCTTTTTACTTGCGACCGCTGGCTCAGCCAAGAGGAAAGGTTTGGTATGCTACTCAGCCACTTGGCCGTTGCAAACTGGCCAAGGTTGTTGCCCAGGTGTGCCGGTACCGTACGAATCACTACAGTGCTGTCTCACGTCTGTACAAGGAGAATATTGACGAATAGCTTATCTGTGAGGTAAGTGGACATAGATTAAATGCTGTCCGAAACTATAAACGCAAATCAGACAGTCTCAAACGCAAATTGAAAGTCTAGTGGTATCATCACACCATCCAAGAAGCCAGCAACTGGCACTACTGCCACGACTTCTTTTGGGAGTGCGAATTTAGAGAATCAAGACTCTAGAAACATTACTGTCACAGTCAACTTAAGCATGTAAGTATTTGTTCCCAAGTACCAAAAGAATAATTGTTTGCCAATTTTGAAATTTTTCTCCAAGGCGAAGTGAAATGACATTGGTTTTATATACATGGATACAGGCTATTTCAGCTAAGGTTTATACGATGTGACGTAAGCACTGAAATTAATGGTATGAAACTTGAGCCAGTTAAAGTAAACGTTTAATGAAAGTGTACTAGTGGCTAAAATTGAACTAATTATGTAAAACTGACTCAATGTATGGTGAACTGTAACTTGATATATGCTGGATAAAATGTAGTATATTAAGGGATACTAAATAACAAAACATGTTCCTTGTGTGAGTTGATTAAATTGTGGACTCTGCGATAAGTTGAGTTAACTTAATTTTTGTTGTTTTCAATGGCATGCGTTAACTTAAATTGTTCATGGTATGAATTAACTTAAGCTATGATAAACTGTAAGCAACTAGACGTCGATGTTATTGATACTTCTTGTTTTGTAATGTGACAAAGGTAATTATTGTAATGGGTTATTTATATATGCTTTATATGCACAAAAGCTCACAACCTACACTCAAAGAGCCTAATTTATTAGAGGTGCTTGAATTAAAATGTGAAATAAATAGTGACTTGAGTCTCCCTTGTTTGTGTAGTGCGCCATTCGTAAGACGTCGAATGGTGCGTTAGCTCCATTCGTGCAAAATAACGGCGAGAAAGAATAAAAGTGTGACATCACAGGAGGGTGTTAAAAGAAAGTAAATTGACGAGTAAGCCGAATTTGACCGCCAAGTAAACGAAAAAGCAGAAGCATTAGCCAAAGAGCGAACAACCGTTTTAAATAAAAAAGATCTTATGAAAAAACTTGGCGAATAAGTCGGCCAAGTACGTAAACCACCCGCTTACCGAGAAATAAAACCGACTGCACCTCCATTTTAAAAAGCTTTATTTAAAAGATGGGAAACAACTTTAGTCATTTGGCAATTGTAGTCAATAAAGACAACTGGTTTTCAGCCGAGTTCCAAATTTAACACACGCGTATAAATTACCGAGAGTTAAAACTGATGAAGCGGCCAATCGTTGGGCGAGCAATCCGATATCATTTTACCAAATCAAATTGAATTTCGCGGTGTACTGCGCTACTACAGCATGCAGGGTAGGTTTCGAATTTGCTGTCTGATCGAGATCTGTATGTATCTGCTTTATTTAATTTCCACGTTTATTACACTGTACGAAAAATATTTTACGACTGCGTAATGCCCATTCCGAGTGACGACATTTTTGAAGCGTTGCACAACAATTACGATCATCGCAAATTTATAGACACTTTTATATTGCACAACCTAGACCCAAATATGTCTTATAAACAGATGAAGTGTCAAATGGACTAGGCACGGCTTACTATTACGATAACGGTTATGTACCGGTACCGGGTAAAAATTACGATGCATACGATTTACACGTAACAAACGGCAAATACGCAGGATCTACTTACGTGGGTTTTGGTTGGGCTAAACCGCCTAAAGGCTCCGGCCACGCGAGTACATATAGAGTAAATTGGATTCAGTAGTCGGATGCAGTTACTTCGGTCTAGTGAGATTTTATTCCTGAGAAATCAAGCCTGACAGACGTCGGCATAACAAAAGTAAATGAGTCTATTAAGGCATATGTATACGCGCATTTGGGTGCTCAGGCTCAGACAAAGACCAGCATTTTAGCCCTTGGCACCAGACTAGACGCCCAAAGGAAGTTTACAACAATGGTGGAGTCTTTGATAAATTCGGAGCCTGACTTGGAACAATCGATTCACCAATTTCAAGATTCATTACATTACGCCAAACGTCTTTAAATTCCGTAGTCGCGCCTGGTTTATATTTGGTGCCTTCGGATATGGATTTACGAATCAGAACATTTGAAGGCTGCAATAACCATTTGCAAATCGCGACCGTGGAAATGCAGGCGGGTTACTTACCGAGTTTAAACGCTGATGCCGTTTCAGAAATAACCGATTTTGACGAAAAAGTTGAAGAAAAAGAGCCCGATCCAAAAAGTTTACCAAATCCAAATGTAAAACTAATTTTAGCACCTATTCCAACTGTACAACCCATTTTAATGCCTAGTTCCGAAAAGACGCCGTTGGACGCGCATAATGAAGAAAAGTTATCGTTGACCGTCAAAACGATTGCGCTCACGGGAGTCGCGTTTATGTTGTATAATTTATTAACTTAGTAAAAAGGCAAAAAAAAACACCTAGTTTCTCAATTTAGAGAATTTTACTTGTTGAATTATTCGTCCAATTGATCTAATTTACCCTGGTTTAAAATCAGCGCAGCTTTAGTGGCCTGTAAAGATTTATTTAGCGCTTTCAATTCTCGAATTTAATTCTCGGTTTAATCCTTCCGTGTGTGTGATTGCACTTGTTTATCGTTTGTTACGTCTTCTACAAGTTCGCTCACCTGACAGTTCCGGGGTTTATCGTTTCTAGTTGAATCATTTCTAAACTCTGACCCGCTTGTTCAATTTCTCGGCCGTAATCTTCAAAGCCTAAAACATCTTAACGAATGGAGTGCCGGAATAACCAGCGGCTCTTTCTATCGTGTCAAGAGATACTAAAGTATCGGACTCGTTTTCCTCTTAAAAAGAACTTCCCTCGTGGTCCACCTTTCAGCACTTTTGAAGAATAAGCCCTGGTTTGGCCAATATTAAAAGAAAATCGTAATGCGTGGATTTAGGTACGTCCGTTCGGCCCATTTATGTAATACTCGTAAAAACTGTCTACTCTTGGCATAGTTAAAGATGCATGCGTGCTCAATTCCAACGTGCCAGTGTGGGGTCGACGGTCAATTTCGGCCTTACTGAGCCGCACGTGAAAGAAGTTATATCGAGTTGACTGCTAATTTCTACCGTTTCTAAAAAATCTTCAAAATCTTCATCGTCGTACGCTAAATTTGAGTCCCCTCCGTCTAATGGGGTATTTCTGCCGGGTCAAATTCGCCTTCTGCCATTTTTACTTTAAAATAAACAGGTGTTTATTTTTAAGCGGTTGGTAAACTCGTCGGCAATATTCCCTGCAATACTAACCATCCTTGCGTGGCCAATGCACCACACGACACTTCGGTTAATTTTAACGCGTCTTCGACAGATAATTCATTAAAATCGGGCGGTTTAATTTTAAACAGCTTATTTGATAATATGGCGTATCCCATGGAAAGTATGCTGACAACGGCGCGTGGTAAACCGTATTTGCGATACGTCTATAGATTTAGCGTTACTTATCCTTATTATAAAGCTTTTTTAAAATTTATTCCGTGTCTAAAATTTCAGACGCTTATTGCTTATTGTGTTCGGCCAGAATCCGAATTTTTTAAATCTATGACAACGGCTACATATCTTATTCTCCATATAATTTCAATATTACGTAAATACATTTTCTCATTTTTTTAATTGAATGCAATAATTTGCTGGAGGCTCAGTGTTTAAAGTGCCTTTTAATTATTTCCCTTTTTGAAATCTGGCACTATGTCTTTCTCGTCTAAACACTGGTCAAATGAATTTTTATCTTTACAATAGAACATGGCAATCCACGCCGTGTTTTTCCGAAAATCCTTCAATACCAAATTATAATTTTGGCTCAATAGCCAACACGTGTGATTAAATTGCCTACCGCTGAGAGCCATTCGACTTAGCGCGCAAGGGAGTGCTACCCTTTGATCGCTTTCGATACTTAATAAACTGATCTGCAGCGCAATTGTCAATGATAAACAGCGTATTTACCCCGTCAAAAAAGTTTGATTCAAGTCAATCGCCTCATTCAATTCTAAATTTTCTCGATCCAAATCGCATAAATATGCATTGTCATCAGTATAAATCCATAAACGGTCTAAATAAGTTTTATTTTTAAATAAAGTGGGGCAAATTATCAAAATCGCTTCAAATGTAAATTTATACCCGCTTCAAAAAAATCGAGCACCTACCGAGTTTTCCCGCTCCCAGTCTTACCTACGACTAAAGCACAGTGTGGATTTTTATACATTTTCCCCATTTATTTTAATTTAAAACCAATTTAATACACTAGACTCTTAATATTTCCGTCCTCCACCGTCAATTGCGCATCCAGTAAAAAAAAATAAAAAACACGTATATCATTAGAGGGCCGGTAGTTTCGGCCGTTCTTTCCATTTGTATTGATATGTCTCCACCTCCTCCAAGCGGCCATGAGACACCATGCTTTGAATTCTGAAGGCTTGGTCAGCCCAACCTCACGTAATCCCTCCGTGTCGTAATACGGCTCGGCAGAATCCCAATCAACTTGAACTTCACTTCTGTGAAGCTCGTTTAATTTTAGGATTTTCTGTTTATTTCTGGCTTGTTTTCGGGAGGGATACCGAGGTCTCAGCCATCATCCCATGAGAAAAAGGTTATATTGACCAGAAATGAACATTATATATATAACAGGTTTGCCCTTACCCAACGTATATTAATAAGCACTGTATGCTCAGTGCTTGTTGAAATGAACAGCATACCACATTACCCTCCTGCAGCGCCGCCATTGTTCGGCCGCGCATTTTGTGCACAAACAATGCGCGATGTCCTATCCCGTCTATATAATGGAGTTTTTACATTACGACAGGCCATAATCCGATCAGGACGCATCATGTTCAGGGTATTTCTTTCACAAAAAGCCCGAAATTGGGGATTTATTTTGGATAGAGGCAGGTGGCTATACTCAGAAATGAGCGCTTAGTTTTACTGCTATTTTGGGGGTATCTTCGTTCACGGCGAATAAATTTTTTTTCGTGGCAAACCCCTATAAAATTGAAACGAAAAGTGATCTTCTGGCCATAATCTTGAATTTCCAGTGAAAAAAACGGAGGCCAACCTCTTCACGAGAGTCAACAGGCGGCGCTATTTCGGTCCGATTTTGCACTGTTTTCTACGGGCGCGTTTTTGGTTTAGTGCAACCCTATGGGGGCCGAACATACGTGATACGCGCACTTTTAACTGCAGCTGGTTACCGGTCCCTATATTTAGGAACGGGGCCGTTAACCAGTCCACTACGACATGTACAGTATTGTGATTATACCTCGGGCGCGGGGCGGGCTGCTCATCGTATCGTACAATGCACCTACGGCCATGACAGCATAACCGGTCTGCGTGAATTTTCATTTAAAACCTTCCCTCGTTATCTGTCGGTCTGAAGCAAGGGTATTATTCTTCAGACTTCAGTGTGGGGCTTAAATTTCTCTCCCGTTCAAGTTACAAGGAATCGAAATGAGAACGTTCGAGAGGAAAAGATATAGGCCATGGCTTCCGTACTGTTGCAGGTCGAGGCCTTGTTTCATGTTCCTCTTTGTTATGCTCGTCCTGACGTGCAGTGTTCCCACATCTAGTCAAACTTACATGTACAATGGTACAGTGAGTGAAGGAGAGGGTGTGTTCAAACTGGAAGTACCTATACCTCCCCATAATGCGGTAAGTTTGAACAAAATTTAACTTGCCTAACACTATAAGTTAGCCAAAAATAGTTCAATAAAAGATGTATCGTGGGAGGTCCAGATTTCGAGGGGCCCTGTTTTCGTGACGTTACCTTCTGCATTAGGCCCCCTATGCCACACGACGTGAACAACTTTTGAGTGATGTAAACTTTCTGAAGTTTGACCCCACTGACTGAGAAGTGTGTATAAAGTTAAGTCTTAACTAGTGGTAAGTTGCACTCATAAATCCTATCTAGATTTTAGGTCAAGTTTACAAATTACAAGATACAAAAACATTAATTTCTACATTGCGGAGGAAATTAACATGGCTGTCAGGGCTGGGGGGACACAGCCTCCCCCCACTTTTTTGAGACACAAAAAAATAAAAGCATGATATTTACACAACATCTTTTCTAAGTTTGTTCAGAAAAGGCTAGTTTTCAAAATGTTTGGGAAGGCACCCTTTACACTGCCTTGCCTGTTTTGATCATCCACCATCTTTTCTCGTCTGGGACGTTGCATCAGATTACATCATGGTGCGTTCAAGTGGCTACTCCTGGTATTCAGATTCAGTATACGTGTACTCCCTGCATGGGCCCTGGGATAACGCGAGTACATGTAGTTCACTTAAACGCGGCAACCCCTGACTGGTATGTGGTAGCGCTGCAGCGTGCACTAGGGGTGTGTGTTCTTGTCCCGCCTGGTTGGTCTATGTAAGTGATGTTTGTTGGACGTCATCAGCAGAACGAAGCAGAGCACAGAAGCTCACGGTGGTACCCATGGTACCTTGTGCACACGAACATACACGTACACACGTTCATTCTTTCACAGTGCAATCAACGAAAAATATGGCAGAGCGAAAAGGTTTATCAGAATCGTTGTCGGACAGTGAAGTAGATCACGATTTTTCTGACGGATCGTATTCCAATGATAACAGAGACAAGGCTGGGCAGATATTGCCGTACACGTACGAACCAGAGGTTGAAAGCGACAATGACGAGCATGAAATTGCTGGTGTGGACTATGATGATGAAGGACGGCTCAACAACATCAGCTGGTAATTTTACTAAGCCTTTCGAAGATCACATTGATTTTGAAAACTTATTTTGCAAAACTTTAAGGAAACCAAGGAAGGTTTTTTTTCTGAAAACCGTTGAGGTAAAAAGAATTGTAATTGTATCAACAGTATGAGGCTTAGTTGTGAAAGTTTTACCAAGACGTTTTGCAGTGGGCTATTTGTGTCGGGAAAAGGCAGAGATACCACATGTAGGGTTGTTACTCAGGGGGTTCAGTCAGTGGTGCAGATGATCACGTTTGATATTTACATGTAGATGTGCCATGTTTTGTACATCATTATATGACGTGCGTGACACATCGTTATCATGTGCCCATAT
The DNA here is from genome assembly GCF_054643075.1 of Acanthaster planci. NCBI lineage: Eukaryota > Metazoa > Echinodermata > Asteroidea > Valvatida > Acanthasteridae > Acanthaster > Acanthaster planci. The sequence goes on along the minus strand of NC_141786.1, from coordinate 13,599,064 downwards.
CCATTTTGCCAATGCAAGTCATAAGTATTTCTAACAAATTTCAGGGCATTGCACATATCCATTTTCTGCTCAATGTGAGAATTGGTTTCTTTGCAACATGAGGACGAAGTACATTTACTGAATAAAGTAGGCCAGATTGATTTTTTTGGGGGGGGAGCAGGGGAGCAGTTTCTTCATAAAAATTCTTGCGTTTGAGGAAAAAATTCCTTATAAGACATTGAAGATAAGACCCCCTTGTGAATAAATCCTATGAGACTGTTCTGAAGTTATGTCTTCATTGAAAATGCGTGTCCTCACTGCTCAAATTGACTTGACATGTACGTGTAATTGAATTCTGAAGGTTTTTTATTACTAAAGGGGAGACTGAGTAAACTTTAATATGGAGCTCTTTCCCTTTTTCATTTTGGCTACAGGTGTTCCTGCGGAGAGTGTCAAATTATGCCAGCTGTTCGAGAATCCTTGTGCTGTAAGGAGATCAACCAGGTTGGTCAGAAAATGGATAACATTGAAGCGGATCTTAATTGCATCACAGAACATCCAGGATTCTACTCTGTTTGTCTAGATCAGTGGGTATTGGAAACTGTGTACTTCCAGTATCGCCAGCAGTATGGCCAAGGACGACACAATGCAACTGAAAACCAGTGAGTGCAAGTAACCCTATCTAGTTTATACAAGTCATTTTATGTGGCCTGCATCCCCTCAAAACAAATAAAATGCCTGATGCAAGTGATTTGGTTATTGTATTTGTGATTTGGCAAGTATTAATTGAATATTTCAATAAGATAAAAAATGTACATTTAAATTCTGCGCCAATAAACAATTAACATTATGTGCTATCTACCACTTTTTACAGGAAAAACAGACACACGGCGTATCGCCAGATGGTGCTGGTGCTTCCTAGAACGAAATGTCAGACTGCCACTTCCTTCCTGTGCAGTCCATAAAATCCGGGAAAAATACCCTTCAGATGAGTACAGAGGTTTTCAGGAGATATAACTTAGGACTTCTGAGTCACAAATGTACATGTTAACTCCATTGTTTATTACATTTCACAAATACACATTGTAACTGCTTTAACCATTGACGTTTGACAATCAGATGCCGCACCGATTGCTTAAGGACACTGGTTTTATTACACTGTGAGATGAAGCATCAAATGGTATCTACAACACCCTAATACCAGATCCTGCTTGATTTTAATAGGCTACATATGCTAGTCAAGACGTGTACAGTCAAAACAGTCTAACTGACCAACTTCGATCCAAGTCTATATCACAAGGAAGATTCAGTGTTAACTGTACATCCTCTTCACATTTGTGATTCTGAAATTCTTGCATTTTATTCACCATACATGTACATGTTATCTTTATTTGTGTACCACCATGTGCATGATGTTTTTAATTAAACACTTATCGGGTATCACATTCGTTGCTGTTGAACAATTATTGTGGTTCAATTATTCACTTTAATCAACTGTAACCCATGATTCACATTTCAAAATAGTCGGAACCAAATTTCATATTAGTTCAATTCCCTTTTGAATAAACTCTTGATCTTACACAATTCAGGATTGATATACAAAAGAGATTTAGCTTTATTGGAGGGAATGAACAAGCCAATCAATGTGAGAAATATGAAGTGAATCCAGAGAACACCAATTCAGATGGCCAAAAGTTAAAATAGGAGGTTTACAGAAAATGCAGCATCCTGTTAAGTCAGAATACATTTTGAGTTCAAGGGAAAAAAACGGCGCCAAAGTTCTAGATGTAGAGATGAGTTGCGACAAGTCATTCCAAGGTGGGAGAAAAGGAGTCCATCATGTTGTGTAGCTGGTTGACAAAAGTGGAGAGCAAAAGTTCAGCGGAAGAAATGTAACGCAAGATTGATGCTGGTGATTAATGCCACAGATGCCTTGGTGTACTTGTGCTGTGTCTGCAAGTCACAATAGCTTGGTGGCTGGGATGCCTTGGGACAGCTCTTCAGGTGGACTACAGAGACTCCCCTCCAGACCCTCTTTCAGAACATGCAGTTCACTAACTAAGATGGAGAGCATAGTGGTCCGTGCCACATTACTAATTTAAAAACGTTTACCAGGTCAGACCAACGCAACCGACTTTCTATGGGTTACATGCTTTGGTAGATGTACATCGTATACGGACCTCAAAATAAAATACCATCTTGCATTAAGTTAACATGTAAATGGAAAATACATCTGAGGCACTGACTTAGAACAAATCTTAAAACTAGACAAGATCACCCTAGGAATACATTTCTCAGTCCCACATGTCATGAGGTAGGAATCAGTTGGCGAAAACTCTTAATCGGACTTGTTATATATATAGGTATATGTGAAAACAAAGTCTAAAGCTTGACCAAGAGAAAATTATATCTCTAACTTCTGATGAATTCAACGCACATCAGAATATATCAAATATTCACGAAACCCTTTTCAATAAACCATAGTCATCGGGAAAAAAAAAACATTTCAAAAGCATCAGTCCAAACTGTAGGACTACAGTCAGACTGTCACTTACACCATGGATATGATGGGTGATAAGTCCTCAATTACACATATATTCAAAATCTGTTCATATTTCTCAATGCAGTGAAGGGCACAACTTATTCCCAGCCTCCACTAAGTTATAAGTCAAAGTAATTGACAAGTACACTCAAACCGCCTCAAATAATTTGCTAAACACATGTCTTAAGCTAAATGTAAAAGCAAAGCTTTCTGAGGAAACACCTCTTTTGGATCTAGTCTCAGAACATTACTGGCTAGTGGAAGAAATTACAAGATACCTGTGCCAAAACCTTCAACTTCATAAATTTGCTTAAACTTCTGAAAATATCCCAAAGTGCAGACTTCATAAAATCAATTGGTACGCTTCTTTTTACAATTTACAACAAGAGTCACTTTGAAAAAATGCAATGACTAAACCCCAGAAAAGATACACAATAGCATAAAATGAGTTAAATAGGGACTAAAACTTACCCAAGATAGAGAGCCAACACTTGTGAACATAAGGGAAAGACTCTGATTTTGAGGTCCTCCAGTCCAAAGAAAAATAGTGCAGAGCACAGACAAAATTTGGCAGGTATGTGGTCAGCATGATGGCAAAGTTTAGAATGCCAGGCTTGCCAAAAATCTGAGGCAAACTGCCACCCAGAACATGCCCTTGCCACAGCTCAGGCTGTCATTGGACAACTTAAAAAATATCACACATGACTCCAGTACTGATTGGTCATTTAGTATCTAGGCAGATGAGCACTCAGCAGAAGTTTACGGCTTTCACAGCTTGGGTAAGGTATGAACAACAACTAGGGATTCATTCATTCATTCATTCAAATTGGTTTATTAATAATCATGCCTCGCAGCGTCAGCTGAATTGAACATGATTTACAAAGTTTAAAACATCACAAACTATAAACAATTAAACATTATAAAAAAAAAAATAAAAAAAAGAACAAAAAACCAAATTACAGAGAGAACATCTTATATAGACACAAATAAGAAAAAACCGTTCATGGTTAAAAATGCAAATTTACAAATGAGTTGATTAAAATGCCAGTACACATGTAACCAAAATTCAGTTTAAAATGGGCAAAGCAAAAAGGCCCATTTAAAAATAGTAAAAACAACCAAATATGCAAACAAATCATTAAATATTAGGAGTGTTTAATAAGCGAATGAGATTAGGGATGGCACTCTTCTGCATGCGATTTGTTTTACATGGCAGTTCTGTATATCTTCATCTGTTACTTCTAGAAGGCCTAGTATTCGTAGTTTCAGGGGGAAGAAATTGCCTAAATTGATTGGTGTTCTTTAAGGTTTTGTCAATGAAAGAAACACATAAGGAGACCCTACGAGCCTCAAGGGAAACCAAATTAACCACAGATAAAACTCTTCATATGTAGTGTACTCATGGCCCATTATTATACGCAGTGCTCGTTTTTGCACTCTCTCAAGGCTTGATTTGTCGTAATTAGTAAGCGCACCACTCCACACAGGTGCTGCATATTCAGTAACAGGCCTAACAAAGCTAGTATATATTGTCATTAAATCCTGTCGTGGAAGACCGTGGCGTTTTAAGACTCGTAACATATGAATTCTACTATTGGCTTTCTTTGTCATACTTTGCACTTGTTTGGTCCATTTAAGATCACTTTGAACAATGATACCTAACAATTTAGCTTCATTCACAGTCATAAGATCGTGGTCTGCAATACGCAATATTGGGAAATCAGGAGGATTACGCGTAAACGATATTTCCATTTTCAAACATTTGGCTGGGTTCAGTTTCATTTGTTTTTGTTCACACCAGTTCACCAGTTCATTAAGTGTACTCTGCATATCGGATGGCTTTGCGGAATTCCTGCATTCTACAATTGACATGTCATCCACGTATTTGAACATAGATACATTGTCAGAGTTCACTGGTTTAATGCTGTTTATCATGGTAAGAAATGTGACTGGTCCTAGCTTAGTCCCTTGTGGAACACCTGCATGAAGGTTTGCCCACTTCGAGTACGCTGAATGATATCTCTCACACTGTTGGCAGCCGCTCAGGAAGTCCGCAATCCAATGAATCAGTGCGGGCCGAACGTCTAGATCGAGCAAATTTCTAATAGCTACTGTATGGGCAATTCTGTCAAAGGCTTTTGTGAAGTCAGTAAGAACTATTGTAAATGCTGATTTGGGTTTCTCGGCGTTAGAGTAGAGGAGGTGAAGCATGTTGATAAGGTAATGATTAGTGAATAGACCACGACGATTGCCAAACTGATTTGGGTCCAAGCTCGGTATAACATCATGAAGTAGCCATTTGGTGATGAATCCCTTTGCTACTTTAGCAAAGTGACTTGTGGGAGAGATTGGTCTCAGCTTATCAATTGTGGGGGGACTAGATTTGGGGACTGGAACAACAACAGCTTTTTTCCAGTCGTATGGAACCTGCGATTGTTGGAATGAAGTGTTGATAATGTGGGCCAGGGGGGTAGCTAACTCAACAGAAAACAAATGAATGAAGCGAGCTGAGATTTCATCAGGTCCGCTGGCCGAGGTTTTCCGCACTTTTTCAAGTGCTTTTTGTACTTCCCAAGGAGACACGATGGGGCATGGTTTCTGTGCAGGGAGATAAGCCGGTAACTGGTGGAGGTCCAAAGGGTCAAGGTCAGCCGCTGTCGAGGTAAAGTGATCGTTGATAGCATTAGCAACTGCAGTATCGTCATACAAATTCAAACCAGGGACTTGAATAGGTATGGGATCTTTCGCATCCCCAGTGATGGTGCGAATCTGACGAAACCAGGCAGATGGGTTTGACTGTTTGAGTTTTTGCACACGAGTTGAATAGTGTTGTTTCTTCGCTGGGTTGATACTAGTGATCACTGACTGTTTCAGTTGCCTCCATCTCACAGTGTCGCCAGAATGAAACGCCCTCTGCCGGTCACAAATCAAACTCTTGATTCTGGCAGTCATCCAAGGTTTGTCAGTTGGATGAAATTTAACTTTGCGTAGAAGAAAATATACGTCAATTGAAGATTGGAGTGTGTGGAAAAATTGGCCATATTGATCATTGACATTGCTACTGTTCGTTAACTCTGCCCAGTCATAACTGCTGATCCATCTGCCGAAGGCCCATATAGAACTGTCAGGCATAGGTCGAGTTATCCGGTACTGTGTTTTGTTACTGGAGCTAACACCTGTAGTTTGCCGAGATTTGGGGTACCAGAGCACAGTATTGTGATCTGATTGGCCAACTGGTGACTGTATTTGGACACTATCACACATGTACTTTCCAATGTTGGATATGATCTTATCAAGTATATGGTCTCCTCTTGTAGGTTTATTAACTACCTGCCGAAAACGCGGATCAGTAAGAAGAGGAGAGGTGTCCAGTGTGTTGAAGTCTCAGAGTATAACATAGGCAGCATCAGGGTGTCTTGTGGTGAGGCAGTCGATTGTAGATATTATATGCGCAATTAGCCTAGTTTCTAGCTCTCTGTCAGGTTGGGGATAATAAATGACCGCACAAAAAAGGCAAGATATTGATCTTGGCAGTCTTTTAGGGTGGAGTTGTATCCAGACAACTTCCAAGTCCATCGGGACTGTAATGCCTGTGATGTAAGTTGCACGAAGATAATGCCTAACATAGAAAGCGACTCCGCCCCCAAGGCGGTTCTGCCGGGACTTAGCGAACATAGAGAACCCTGGTATTGAGACAAGTTGTGGAGGTAGATCATGCCTAAACCAGGTCTCCGTTACTGCACATACGTCAATGTCACCGTCAAGCAACATGGAAGCTAATTCATCAAGTTTATTATTGGCTGAGCGTGCGTTGCAGAGTAGAAAGGACGGCAATTTGATTTTCTCAACGCAATGGGTTTGTATGAGAGGGACTGGGGTAAGACTGCTCAAGATCCGTTCTCTGTCAGTGGTTGGCCTCATACGCACAGGGGTAATGATCGTTGGTATAGTCTGCCATTTGAGTTCGTGTTTTCGGATTCCTCCCCTGGTTCCTCTACGAGAACGTTTAATATTGAGATCAGCGATTGTATTCCAAACTTGCTGGGGCAAGAATGTCTTTGGAGCGACAGAGCGGATATGGTACAGTTCCTTGATGCTGTAGCGGAGTGGATTGTCCGGTAGCTTTGATTGCTGGATTTTTCTGTTAATTGCGGCCACAGGCCCTGGGTTCGGTTGTATGTCACCACAGCAAATTATTGGAAGACGAAACGTTGAAGTAGAATTGGCATAGTAGCTGATAGCAGCTTTATGGTATCTCCTGTGTTGTGTTTTCTTGTAAAATGCCGATGCATGGTGGGCAGAAACACCATTTTGTATTGTAGCACAGTTGCAGGGCCATGTACACAGTATGAACAAGAGGACACATACCTTGACGAACTCCATTCAAGCATCAAGTTTAATTGTTGAAGGTTCTTTGTTAGCGTCGCTGTTCAGTTGTCACAAAGGAGGAGCCAATTGTTCAGATGCAGCTAAGTGTGAAGTGGCGAAACGCAAGATGTCTATAGTCTCACCATTTACGACGAAGAAATGACACCAAAGTCTCCAAATGTGGCAACATCAGGCAGTTTTTCAGACCAAAAATTATCCCACTGGTGCACAAACCTTAAAACTCAAAGCTGGTACAGGCAGAACATCGAAACTGACTTTAACATCGAAAAAATTAAAGCAAACTTGGAGGTTTGTAAAGAGTGGCTGCCCTCCTACAAAGGCGCTCCAGGATTAAGTGTCCCAACATCCTCCTGATGTTTACTAGGAGTGTTCACGCTGGTGTACTAGTCGGAGATTAATTACTTGCTGCCGGATGGATTTTTCTTGAGCAAGAAAAGTTGCCGGGTCCTTTTCAAGATTTTCTGTTTTCAAAATTCTTTAAAAAATTCATCATTTTATTTAATGGCCGTTTATACCCACATGAAGGACTCTTTGGGTACTACTCTAAAGCTGACAAGTAACCTTCATTGACTCCTGAATATTTCAGCCAGGCCTGCAGTCTTGGAAAAAGAGCCCAGATTGTGCGGTGTTACATAAGATTCTTTTGTTCCCGAAACTGGCACTGTGCACTGCTGACCTTTTCAATAGGGGCCAGATTAGCATGCAGCGGTGCTATGTGGCTCATCGCTGCGGTGGTGGTGGAGAGTTTTGGTCCCCGGTGGTAATCCACTCACTCTAAATGCCTCAAACCGTGGTATACTGTTTCAAAACAAGGCTGGATTATCTCCACAATTGAGAGCGAAGAAATGTCAGCAATGCCCAGCAGCTCAGTCTTTTGTGCGGAGTACGGTCTTTTATTGTAAGGCCCAACTCTTTTGTCCCAGTTCCGGGCTCCCCAGCTCTGCATATAAAGCTTATGTACTTGAAAACGGTTGCCTGGCAGGAAGTGGTTAAAGGCAGTGGATGCAAAGAGCATCCTGTGATCTCCTAGGAAAGCAGGAACATTAAAGATAAACTGAAGGAAGAGCACGCTATTTGACAAAAGGAATAGGCAATAGATCAAAGGTTCAACACTGGAACACTGCTTACCGGTAGAAAAGTCAAAGGCTCATAAAAGAACAATCGTCGTAAAGACATAAAATATGAAATTGTAACCCAAGACCTCTTTTGGGATGCAAGTTCAGTGTAGTGTGTGACAATATTACAATGGCGTGTTTGTTGCACAGCACAAGCCCATGTATGTAAACTGAGACTCAAACTGGGTGACTGATCTTTGGGAAATTTCAGAAAGCCGTCTTTCAGTTCTCTCAGTTCTCTCAATTCTCAGTTTGTGGCCCTGCGTACTCTGCACACTTTGAATTACACGATGAAAAGGCTGATTGTTTGCTGGCATATGGCTCTACTCACACTTCCACATTCCAGTTGCCTGTTTTCAAAGTACGGACTATTGTGAAGCTGGTGATTATGATGCAAATTTGGTCTTTTCATTTCGGGGCTACACACAAAGACCAATTAGCATATATACAAGAGCCAGGGTCTGCCTTCTTTCACCGTGTTCGCTCGAGCATGGGCCGAGAATAATAGCTGAAAAGCGGGCTGAGGATCTCAATTTTTACGACGTGTCTAGCGGCCTCCCAGCGTGAAGGGGTTAAAGTAAGGAGAAAAGCCTTAAGTGAGACTGAATAACAGATAGTGCATAATCAGTTTCTTGAAAAAGGGTCACATTTAGTGCATATACTAGATGGCATGTGCCCAACAAAAATGTACAGCAACATGTACCAGGTTTTCTCACAACCAAAATAATTTTGTCAAATTTTAGGGCGGTCTGTGCATAATGACTTGCCATCACACTATTGAGATACATGATGGATATAGTCATGAATTAAATAATTATTGTACAATTTGGAAAAGCCCTTCAACTCAGACGTTAAAACAAGGGCAGAACTGTTGGAAGCTTACATTTACTTACCTGCTGACAATACCTGCATGTGAAAATGCCTTCATCTTTGGTGCTCACTGATTGATCAGACTATGGAAGGACTCCAGAGATGAGGTCTGCTGAAAGCATGAGACTTGCGAATATCCTTGACCAGGCTTGTCTTCTCAATAATGGCACACACCTTAACACATGCCTCTGTACCTGTATTTTTTAAAATAAAATTCCTGTTTTGATTCTTTATCATTACAAAACTTTTGTTGGAATATCTGTAACTAGATGTTGAGAATACTGCCAGGCACAAAAATTGTTCACCAACAAAAAAAATTATTATTTTACTCTGTCTCCAGAGTTATTCAATTTCCTGTGCAAAAAAGATATAATAAATTATAAATTTGTTATGTTGGAAAACGACACAACTGAACTGCATTACCAGATTGCAGCCATTTTCTTGCGTTCTCCATCTTTGAGTCTTCCGTGCAAACAGTTGGGGAAGATTTCCGAATGGCCATGGTGCACGCCTGGATGTGGTTGGTGAGAGACATCCATATTACAACACGTAGTTCCTCCTCATCTGTGGTTGAGGCTGCCACCCAGTAAACATGATTGCTTACACTCCTCTCCTATTTTCAGACTTCCTCACACTCCCTTTTCTTGGCAAGGCTGTGCATCTTCGTTTTCACAGCTGCAAAATACCATCATAACAATGCACATGTACATGCAGTACAAAGATGATCCATGCACAATATATTCAACAATAACTGCTTTCTGTGGTAGGGACAAGAAACAATAGAGACATGAAGAAAAAAACAGGAGTTAAATGAAGACCAACTTGGACAGCTGATTGAAAGAAAAGATATTTCCAAAAGAGAGACATTTAGAGCAATGTGAAGTGCACTAAGGAGTTTTTTTGAACCAATTCAAAACAGATTAATTTGTGTACCTTTAGCCACATGCCATACATATGTATGAAGGATAGCTGGCATCTCCTCCCTGACATATTTGGAGAGTTGGCGATGCCGATCCGTCACCAGTTTCCTGATGGTCAGCCCGCTCTTCCTCATCTTCTTAGCCGTCCTCTTGAAACCCTCCAGCTCCATGTGGTTGGAATTTTTGACCTCATTACTCTGCATGAACACATGGAGCACAAGGGCATATCTCTTCAAGTTAATGACAGATATAAAGGTAAGCTTGGTACACTGTATGTCCACTTCAGAAATGTCACAGTAAAAAATTCCACCAAAATCCTACTAACCCTATCCAGCTGAATATCAATAATCTTGTTGATGTTCAGCTCGATGACAGTATAACTGCTGAACTCTGCAGAATGGCCAGGGCTGACTGCTTGACCACCTCGTCCAAGTGTTGGAGGCTGGCCGCCATCAAGGAGTTGCTTGATGAGGGCTTGCTGGTGGTGCTTCCACTTCTTTCAATGACCGGCTGCAGAAAGCTGACCTGGTGATTGTAGAATGTCCTCTCTGACATACATGCCACATTCAAATTGTTAGGGATTTGCACGTGGTAGCAAAGCTACTGTACCACCTGCAAATAGTGTGGCAGCGGACAAGAGGAGGTTGGCAGATGGGATGTTCTGGAACCACGGATTGCTGTCCCAGATCTGCTGCCCTAGACTGCAACTTCGACACTCCTGGGTTACTGACAGCATGGTACCAATCTCCCTCTGCCTGATGACATCATACGCCCCGCAACCAAAGCATCTCTTCAGTAGCGGAAACAGCCTAGACGCACACACAATGTACTTGCGTTCATTTTGGCATCCATGCTGCCAATTTCAGTGTAGTCTACCACTGTGCTTGGGCTCATCCCTCTTTTCCTGCATAAAACATTCAAAAGAAATTTTGAGGAAAAATAACAACAAAGAATAGTGAATGGAAGTAATTCCCTGTATGGATGCCACCCAGATGTCCTGAAGTTATTGGGTCATGCTAAAAAAGTATTTTGAACAATTGCGAAATGTTTCTACCATAATACATGTCGCCTTACATTTTAGACTTTGGGTCCCTTTCAAGTCATAGTAAGAGATGAGGCCCCTAAGTGAGGAATTCCTTCCTTTTAAATATACATAGGCAAATGTACATGTAGTTATTCTTACTTTCTTCACCTGAAAATTCTTGCTCAACACAGATGATGTACATTAATAATGAGGAATACAATTTACCGTTTGATGGATCTTTTAGTTTTCTTGTGGGGGTAATCTGATGATGATCCAGATGATTCAGGTGTGTAACCAGGAAACTCCGGTTGTGATTGGCTAACATCTTCCTTATGGGGAGTGGAGGGGTACACTGACGATGATCCATATGATGCAGGTGTGTAACCAGGAGACTCCGGTTGTGATTGGCTAACATCTTCCTTATGGGGAGTGGAGGGGTACACTGACGATGATCCAGATGATTTAGGTGTGTAACCAGGAGACTCCGGTTGTGATTGGCTAACATCTTCCTTATGGGGAGTGGAGGGGTACACTGACGATGATCCATATGATGCAGGTGTGTAACCAGGAGACTCCGGTTGTGATTGGCTAACATCTTCCTTATGGGGAGTGGAGGGGTACACTGACGATGATCCATATGATGCAGGTGTGTAACCAGGAGACTCCGGTTGTGATTGGCTAACATCTTCCTTATGGGGAGTGGAGGGGTACACTGACGATGATCCATATGATGCAGGTGTGTAACCAGGAGACTCCGGTTGTGATTGGCTAACATCTTCCTTATGGGGAGTGGAGGGGTACACTGACGATGATCCATATGATGCAGGTGTGTAACCAGGAGACTCCGGTTGTGATTGGCTAACATCTTCCTTATGGGGAGTGGAGGGGTACACTGACGATGATCCATATGATGCAGGTGTGTAACCAGGAGACTCCGGTTGTGATTGGCTAACATCTTCCTCCTCGTCAGAGCTGCTACTCTCCTCATCAGGGCCATCATCTAACAGCTTGCACATGACACCAGTGGAAGTCATGGGTTCCTTAGCCAACATGCTTTGGCTTCTTGTGCGCTCTGTCACTTGCATAGCTATATGAAGTAAAATATTGGCATACAGCATTATATCATTAGAAAGAAAAAAGAATAAAAGCAGTAAACGTTGACTTACTTTTTTTTTTAAATCAGGAATTTTCATCATTCTTGGGACATGTGGCTCAAACACTTAACCAAGCAAAATGGTTACCCCTGATTTTTCTTTCATTGTTTCAACAATTTATTCTTACGTTTCACACGCGAAGCCACAGTTTCTCCATGATTAACCAGTCACAACACCATTTTTGTCATTAATGTATATACAGACACCTCTTGATTTCCCCAAATCGATTGTTATATCTGATCTTGCCAAATGGAAATCAGTTAGGGCTGCTTCTTTGATAGTGTTAGTGCCAAAATCAGTCCCGTGAAAGCATGGTAGCGCCCTCTGTTATTCACAGGCATTTAGGCTGTAATGATGGGATGTCAGCGCATGGCATCATTCGTTTTTCCATGAGTTGAGTGGAATGGACCGTGGAGGAAACAACTTTTTTCAACCTCTGCATCTTCCTCCTTTCTCCTAGTTTAACCTCGTGAAGGGAATTGAAGTAAAGTCTGTGTGCCCACAGTCTTCATCTGGCATCTTGACCTCATTGGCACCATGTGGGTAGATGAGCCCAAGTTGTGCTTGTTCTGAAAAACAAAAATAAAATTGACAAACTTCCTCAATTTAAAAAAATGATTTTGTTAAAAAATCAATTCACAATATTTTTTTTGGGGGGGAGAAAAAATTAAAAAGCTAGTCCAAGTTAGGAATGCAGGCCAAGTGATACGCAGACTTCACTGTCCCTTTGGAAAAACATCCGCCCAACATGCCAAAGCCACATACATACAACACAAGACTAGTGGAGTGGCCCTGTTTTCTATAATTGAGCTCAAGATGGATAATTGAGTGTATGGGGATAAGGTTCAGCCAAGCATAGTAGCCGAAACAGCTCCACAATAGCAAAAGCAGGGCAACAGTAATAACTCAGTCATGGACCATGAACAAGATCTGATGATGAATAAATGAACAGTAACAGTGGGTTATCCACACTTGGCACGTGTTTGGTAACTGTGGTTAAATTTAATTTAAGTAAAACATTTTAGCCTAGCCCATAATTCATATGCTTATTACATGTCCGTATTGTCACTAATGTCATAATTATGCCAAGCTTGGTCCCAGGCTAGGTGCCCAATATTTTTTTAAAGCAAGCCTGTATTACAGCTACCGACGTGGTATAACCAATTATTGAATTAATGCGCACTTATTTACAACTTCTTGGCGGCGATTTTAAAGTTCCACCATGTCCGCCATGGAGGAATAATGTTTGCATACAAATACCTGTGTTCACTGCATGTACTGGTACATGTAGGCTAGGCTACACGTACCTACATGTACATACATGCATGAGCACGCATCGCAACGTGCCCAAATTCCGGACAGGCCGTCAACTCACCCGTCTCTTTTCACGTTTCTCTGAAGTTTCCCTCCTCCATTTCTCAACTTCTGTAGAGGGGTTTCTTGGCTTATTCTTGGTGGGTGTGGCATTTACCTTCAGCTTTCTTGCTCTCTTCATGCCAAATTTCCAGTGGAGCGCAGTCTCAAAATCCCTCTTGTCAAAGTGAGCACTGCATATTACACTTCTTGGAGATGGCCCCGACCACTTTGCCCTTGTGAATTGGACTTTCGTCATCCAAATTCTCATCTTTTGGGAACTTGTGCAGCCTTATATCTTCACTGGTGGTGTTGCTGCAAACACCAACGACACATCGTGCTGGCATATCAACAGAAAAAATAGCTAAGCAAGTATTTTGGACGGCGAGCACATCGATACAATGATCTAAAAGAAACAACGAATGGACAGTGAAAGGTTGAAGTACGCGATCGCACACTGGCGATTATGTTCTGCCGATGACGTCATGGGGTCACCTGGTATGCTATCGTGATTTTTGGATTGAAAAGTGGGGGGGCCAGTTTTTTGTTGGGAATCTTGCTGTTTTCTCAAAATTATGATTACTTTATTCCAAAACAAACTGCCAAATGGAAGATCATACCTTCTCTGATCGATCCAAACATCTTATTCCTTTTTATATCTGAAAACCTTTAATTTATTTTGCAAAAGCCTCAATTGAAGGCCACCAGCCACGACACATTAGCTGAATCAGTAAAGTTGTGCTATGAAACAGGTTTTATGGTACAGTATGGCTTATGGTTTTGCTGAAAATTCTTGTTATTATTTCACTTTGTAAATTAGCAGATTTGGGGTCAAATTACTGAAGCAGGTGGCCCGGAAAGTCCCCAAGATTGCACCAGAGAGCATCTAGACCCCAAAATTTCCTGGGGCCCTTAAGCAGTCCCCAAACCCCATGCCGTGCCTTCACAAAAATTAATCACCTATGGATGGAAAACACTGGTGCCCCCCCTTTTTTATACCTTTTGATGGGCCTGCAATTAATGTTCATTACAGTGTCTTTTGAAATTTTAGATTACAATGTTTCAAGTTGCTGTTCGTGTATGACTGAAGTCACGTAACTCCACTGACAACTGAGCATGCAGGGAAAACTATCGATGCTTAGAACAGACATCTTCCTTATATCATTTTGTCACTGCCTGGCAAATAGTTTTGCCTTCACATTGGGAGGGATGAGTTGATATGTTGCATAGCTTATTTTTTCCATGAAAATATTCAATTCCTGCATGCATGTTAGACATCTAAATTAATACTTTTCTAAGAACAGTAATTCAATGTAGGTGTTTTCTTTCATTTCATTCTATCAACAAATATTCAAATAAAGTGACCGTGTGGGTTTTTTACAATTAAGGCCTACAAATTGTAAAAACAATAAAGAGGTTATAATAAATATTCATTAGGCCTGAGATACCGGTAGTGCATGTTCAACCAGTATGTGAGATCCAACAGCAAAATACATGTTATTTTCTCATCTTGCAGAACACACGTGTGTACAAGCCTAGTGCTGCAGTCTGGGGAAAGTGTCCGCAAAAAAGTACAGGAACTACAGCATATTCACCATCAAGGTTTTCAAAAGTACAGTCAAACACGCTTAATACAAGTTCGAAGGGACTCTCAAAAAAACCTTGTCTTATGGTACATGTAAACCTTGTTTTATATGTGTTGACACTTATCCTATTCATAGAGCGCAAGCCTGGCGTCATGCACCAGCAAGCATTGTTACATGTATGCATGTACACTACGGCAATGTACATGTTCTGCAGGCCTACATATACCGTAAGATAAAGTATACGCAGTGAATTAGTATTTGATGTACATCCTTTAACTTGTTAGTAAATATTGAATCATATTAACAAATATGATTCAAATGAATAAAACAATGATTTCTAATACACCTACATGTACTTGTTTGATGCAACAGCAGAAAGCAGAGGTTCCCCTCATGCATCGCTCGCGTTAAGACCTTGAAAGCTTTGCTCCGCGACTCCTTTTATTTTTAAAAACATTTTATTCTGTTGTTAGCTATTCTTTTTGTTTGTGTGATTTTAGTCATTTTGAGTTTTTAAAGGTTTGTATAATCGGTTTGTATAATCGGACTGACCTGACTGACATTGTGTGATTTGTCCATAATTCTTGTGATCTGTTGACTGCAGAAATTTTACAAATATCAAGACATGTTTTTATCACTGTTTGAGACCATATTTGAAAGCTTTCATCCCCATTCAGGCTATTATATCAGAACAAAAAAATGACCCAACAAAATTCCGACCTATTGATACTATTTTAGAGAGGCATGTAGTCGGAAGCAGAAGTGGCCTAAACAGTGAACGAGAATAGTGTGCACGTGCGGTATCGCGCCATACCATGTGCTATGCTGTACCAGTACTACAACCCACCAGTCTACTCTGTTCATGGTGTTCACGGTCGCTTATTGCCATCGTGCGACCATCACATTTCAAAAACACAAGTAAAAAACACCTCCACAACAACTCAGTTTTTGCGATCTTGAATTTATTATCACGATGAGCATTATATATTCTGGTCTAAGTTTTAACAGGTACGCTTATTCTGAATTTTTCACTAGCCCACCGGGCAACCAAGGAACCAAGTTGAGGTAGCCCGGAGCATTTTTCACTAGAATTTGTACACTGGGCTAGTACTATTTTGAGGCCTGATCGGTGTTATTTTCATCTGTATTGGAGCAACATGTATTCTAACCAAACAAATCCTTGGGGTTCCCCTGAATTTTCGGTTGGTGGCCATCTGTAAATTTTAGTGTGTGAAGTGTTTACTGTGGACAGATCCTGAGCCGGAATTGGTCTTTGTCAGGCCATGTCGTGGCCATAATTTGCATACAAAGTAAGGGGGCTTCCTGGCTAAAACCAGAGGGCACAACTTAAATCTCACAAAGGATGATGCAAGATAAATGTAACTTGGGATGTCACCTTAACAACATACCTTTTAACACTCTTGTATACATGTACTGTAAGATACAACTGAAAATTGCCTCTGTCACATGTGCACAATTCGTGCAAGCCAACACTTGTACATGTACATGTATAGTAAGGTATGAACTTCAAATAAAGACAAAATCCCATGTTATATTGAATAGAAACTTCACACTGTTCTGATACTAAGTACTTCCATGGGAATATTAATCAGGTATGAGAAAGCTGAGCTGGGGGGGGGGCACATTCAAAATTACCAGATGCTTACACCCACACAAATGACTTTCTAGTAGCTACTCTAATCTGACAAGCAACCTCCATTGATGCCAGAGTATTGCAGCCAGGCCTGCTGCCCAGTAAAGAGAGCCTACATCCTTTGTTCCCGAAATTACCCTAGCCTAGTGCATTGCTGAATGGTGGTGGTGTCTTTACAAATGTGGCCAGATTGGCATGTTGCAGTATTGGATCACTCATCTTCATCCCTGGAGTGCTGGCATGCTTTTTTCCCGCAGATAATCTGCGGGTGCTGAGCGATGCAATCAATGGTGTACTGTTTCAAAACAATGACAGATTTCCTCCGCTAATGTCAGCACTCTGTGCTGACAGCATACAAAATTTGATTGGCAATTCCCTGCAGCTCATTCTTTTGTTCCAAGTACGATCTTTTGTTACAAGGCCCAGGCTTTTGTCCAATTTCAGGCACCCGGCCATGTTACAGTGTCAAGGTCTCTGGTACTGGGAACCGACACTAAGTGGTTAATAACCTTTTTTTTTTATTTTGTTACAACAGTCCAAGGCCATCCGTATAACAACAAGCAGCCGGAATGCAGATACAAATTATCCTGTCTTATTTGTTGTCAGACAACAGAAGAGTGTGCTCTCCTGGGCTGTGCCATTTATTATACAGTCAGAGTAAGTATGCGAGCAGAAAGCTCAGGAAGTTTTTCAACTGTACCTTAAACATTTTGTCCAGACCGGGAGGCGGGGGGGGGATACAGGGGCTTGAACTAACCCCCCGCTTGCTTCCGAGTTCTGCTCGATGGTGATGTTTTTTTAAATAACAAATACATATTTTAAATATACCGTAATTGTACGAATACAAGCCACGGCTTACACAGTGATTCTCACACTGAAAATGTCCCTGTGGCTTATACTCTGGGCTGCTTATACGGCAACATTTGAAGAATAAAATCAGTCAATAAGTGCCTTGCTGTGCTCAGCGCAGACTAGTCGTGCTCTGCTTGGCCACATGTGCAAGTGGCACAGTGCTCCGGGCACAGGGGTAACAGTCATGTTTTTGTTGGTTGCCATTTACATTGGCTCTACTAACATGTTGGAAATGAAGGAAACCAGTCCAGAGAGAATGAAAAGACTTGCAAATGTTTATGAGAGATCACATCAGGAAACTGGTGCATTTTGTCCAGTCGCTTTGCATTTGTAGCAAACGGTTGTGAATTGTCCTGGCTGGGTCTGATTTGTAAGTGGTTTTGTTGGAGGGGGAGTGGGCTGCGAGTATTGTCTCTTGGCACAGCTGGCAGGTTTGAAGACTTTCATCGATGATGGAGAGGTAGCCAGGTTTTATCTGGTATCTCCATGTCTATAGCTCGCATGGTGATGTACATGTAGTAACAACTCATCAGCTCTTCTACCCAATTCAGTGACCAATGTCAACTTCAGTTCTCTTAACTTTAACCAGTGTATCATCTGTTACTGTGGACAGGAATTGATTGATCAGGATCAAGTTCAAGCAGCATTTCATTTCTTGGGTTTCTGTCTGCTCCTGTACATATGTACATATATCTCAAGCCATTTGTGAAAGTTAAGCTGTAGTCAATAAGTGAAACCCTCAAAGATCTCATCTCTCTTCTTGGAATCAGACTTGAACTGCTGGTGACAACAAGGATCATTGTCATGTGATGATGTTCCGGCGGAAACCCAGCTTGGCATTTTCACAGGGAAAGAGTTCAAAGGATTGTACAAGTACTTGCGGATTTGATGTCACAAAATGGCTGGCGCTTGATGTCACAGGTGGGCCGGCTGGCACATTGGGTATCACGAAGCGGCTAGCATGCTTGGTGTTGCATAATGGCTGGCATTAGGGCGACACTGGGCAGTAATTGGATGGAGGACCAGGCACTCCTTGATGACCCCGGACCAGGCGATGACTGGCATACAAGCATCAAGATGCCACGGGAGCGGGTGGAGAAACCACCGGAGTCCCCTTCTGGCTATCCCCAGAAGAGAGTTCAGTCAGATGTCTCTATCTAAAAGAGCCAAACATGGTGGTCTGTGCCTCATTACCACATGTTCTAACTGCTCCAAAGTGGACTAAAAAAAAAGGTGAACTCTGCTTTCCCGTAATTAACACACTTATTTTTACATGTACGTTTAAGAATTCTAATGCAAACACGGACTTAAATACATGTACATGTATACACACCCATAAATTTGATATGTGGAAAAACAAAGGTTTACCCCCCAAAGTGAACAAATCTATCTCGGCATCGAATATGCTTCATGGTGCCATATGACCAGACATTCACATAAAAATGCAAGTGCAGGCCAAAGCTAGACTGGCTCAAAGGCCTCTCAGCTTTGAATTAACCACATGTACTGATTCAAGCTAAGAATTTCGACTTTTCAATGACAATGCTCATAAACAAAGAAAAACTCTGCAGTCCAAGTCGTCGGACAATAGTTCGAAATCTCTGGGCAAGTTTTGACAATCCAAGTCGAAGCAAACTTTCAAATATTCCATAAAGCAGTTCTCTACATGTAGCTAATAAAAGGCAATCATAAGAAAAACAAATCGTCAAACAAATGCCAAAGGCTTTTAGGAGAATGCACCTGGTACCAGCAATGAGCTAAATGCTGGAGATCTCTCAACAAAGACGCATGTACGTTCTGCATTCAGTAATATTAAAAAAACTTGATGAGGGACTGTATGTCACTTTGCCTAAAGCCACAGCAAAATGTACCAGAACATTTTTCCTACTATGTACAGTATATTAAACTTACAAAGTTCTTGACATTAAAACTTGGCAAAGGTTCAAAAAGACATCATAGCAAATGACTACCAACACACTTTTCTAAGCTAACAATTTATCTAATCTATTTGGAATAAACTTGACTTACCTAAAAGAGCCAACATTCAATCTTTGCAGAACAGCAGCTTAGTGAAAGTCCCACTTGCAGGAATTTGGACCTTCAGACTTTAGAGCTAATGTACTAACAAAAATGTTGTTTCCTGAAAGGGGAAGAAAAGGGGTCCTGAAAGGTAACTGGATGATGAATTTAAGAGCCAATTGGGACCTTGATAGAAGCATAATCTGGGCGATGAATAAATAATATCACATTCAAAACTGAAATGAGGTAAGTCTCGAGCAGTCTCAGCCAATTTGCTGTTGGTTTTGTTACTGCGGCAGCCAGTCTCTTGAACGTGTCAAAGTAACAACAGATGTCGTCATCTAAGCTGAGTTTATGAAAATCCAGCAATTTGGGGCTCACTTGAATCACTGGAGGCTTAAGAGTGGCCTCTTTCACAGCATCCACCAACGACTTACAGAGTCTATCTGTTTCTAGTCGATGATTGACTTCCAGTTCTTGTATGATACGAGCAAGGTCTGATGCACCAAAGCCTTGTTGTGTGCTAGGGGCATCTTCGATCAGCTGCGGCAAATCACACAGAGCCCCAACACGTTCCTGTTTGGTTTTCACAGAATTAACATCATATTAATATACCGGTACTCTGCCGTAAAACGGCTGAGGTATGCTTAGCAATTAGTCATTTTGACTTGATTCCCCAATCCATATGATTAAGGGAAATTATTTGCACCAATGAAATCGATACAACCTGACACAGCATTGAGTTGACAGTAGCCATGAGGATAAACCAGTTCAAGAGTGGACGAAGTGGTTATGTCCAATCAGTAAGTTGTAAATAAAAGTTCAATTAAAATAGGCTTATATCACATGGCTCAACTTGTGAAGAAATCAAGAGTCAGCTTTTTTTTAAGAATCACTGAGGAAACATGACTGAAAAATTAGACACAACTCAAAGTAGGCATGTACATGTAGGCGAGTAGAACCGCCGATCAAGTGCAAAATTAAATTCACTCAATCCAGCAAAATCCCATCATCCATGAGTCAGTCCTGCCGACTCACCAGTATGACACTATCCCAAGTGTCAGGGTTCAATAATTGACCGACAGAAATTCAGGATTTGAGGCTAAATTATGCTGAAAACATTGATTGGTTTATTAAAGACTTGAAATACAATCAAAATGGTCATCAGCCATCTTGATTATATCCCATAATGTCCAAACTATCCCACCACACCATTCAACGTCCTACGTTGGCTAAGGGTAAATCCCAACACGAAGGAAAGGCCTGTTGTTGGCCAGGGGATTCCAGCCAGATTCTGGCCAGGCCCCCAGGGCAACACCCTTCACCGGCCATGGTCCAGAGGAACACATGTGGCACTCTTGCCAGCATTCCGCCAGCAACTCGAAAAAGCATCAGCCGCTCTTCAACATCGGCCCAAAAGACCTCTTCTCCAGCGGCTGAGAAATTTGTAAACATGGTGACTGTTTGGGTAGGTATGTTCTAGTAGACCTGACCAACACTAACTGCGGGGGAGGATTACAACTTGCTGTGGAAAGACAGGGATGATGGATACGGTGGTGTGGTGATCTACATGTACATGTATGTCCATGACAGACTATGCCTCAATTAGTTCCATCTAAGTAATCTCATACATTCCAAAGTGGAAACACTATGGATGACACTAGGTTTACCTAATACTCACCCTAATAGATGCGGTTATTATCTGTAATGCTTGATTATGTTATCGAACACTGTGCTGCTTCAGCAACACATGGAGAAATGATCTGTTTTGGTGATTTCCACTGTGATTGCTTAAACCTAATGACTGGAAGTGGAAGAAAGTAAGTGGGTTAATGACATGCAGGCAGTTAACACCCATTATCATTACATAGATTAAGTCTGGATCACCAGTCCCAGTATATACTCACGTAATGGGGTTTTATCACTGACAATTAGGGATCATTCTTTAATTTACCGGGATGCTATTCATGAGGCCATGAAGCTCCCAAGGGGGGTCTGCTCGTAATATCAGAGCTTAGTCATATCTAACAAGTTTATTCATAATCTTGGTGGATCCTTTTGACTGACATTGAAACTTCAGGCAGTCTGGAAATGGCCTTACTAATAGGCTAACGGAACTTATTATAGAAATTTAATTGTATATTGTAGAGTAACCGTCTTTCCAGGATATTGAATAACTTATTTGGTTGGAAGAAAGCCTCTGAATTTCCTAAGATGGTACAGCTAATGATACTGCTCAACAGTTTAGTCATTTTTTTCTAAAGAAGATTCTTGATGGACAGATTAAGTGGGAGGAAGTAGTGAATCATGTTTCTTCCTTAAGTCTTGATTTTCGTGACATTGGTTCATCTGTTATTTCTCCAGAACTTGAACTTTCATTAATTACCATTTCATTTATTGAAATCGAAGAAATGATTCGTCGATTGTCTCCTAAGTCATGTGATTTCGATCCCATTCTGGCCCATCTGTTAAAATCATGCATTGGCATTGATGTTTCAATCATAACGTGCATCCTCGATTAATCATGGTGTTGTTCCTGACAAATTGAAATACATGTGTCACATGTAAACTTTGGTCACTTCTGTTCTTAAAAGTAACAATAATGGTGACTTTGATAATCTAAAGAATCACAGACCTGTTACCAACTTTCCATTTTGTGCCAAGATTCTTGAGAAAGTTGTTGTTCCTCAACATACATGTACACACCACATGTCCAAGTTTGGTTTAAATGACCATACCAAGTCTGCATATCGGAAATATCACAGTACTGAGGGTGCTCTGGTCCGTGTTCAAAATTACAACTTATTGAGTGTTGACAAAGTTGTTATCTTAGTTTTATTAGATTTGAGTGCAGCTTGCTAGCTATTCTCAGACTGTCAAAGTCTGTTTACATGGCCAAAAGGGACTGTCTACTTATCAGTCAAGTGTGGTATCCCACAGGGATCTGTTTTGGGACCAATTTTCTTCAATATTTACATGGCATCTTTGACTCATGTTATTCGCCATCAGGACTGTACCTGCAGTGTCATTTTTATACTGATGACACCATGCTGTATGCCTCAGCTTTACCTACATGTACATGTACATCTTATGATATTGCATCAATCATGTATTAAAGCCATCAAGAATCTTGTATTGATATTAGGCAGTGGATGGCTAAATCAGACTCAGTTATTGGTCATTGGTACTCAAAGTAATCTTAGTGAATTTCCTCAACTCACCCTGTCGATTGGCAGTCATTACATCACTGTTTTGAAACAAGTGAAACATTTGGGTGTCACCTTTTTGTCACATGAAAATGCAAGCTCATTTTATAACATATTGTAAAGCTCAGAAGAGCTTAATGCTTTTATTGGATTGACGCTATATAAATGTATTATTATTGTTCCTACATCTGAAGTGGGTTTTTAAAACTCATTTAGGAACATGCATTAATTCATAAGCCTTGTTTTTGTTGCTTTTGAAGTTTTACCTTGTTTTTTGTTAGTTTCCTGTGCTAACTTGTCATAGTCTGTTTTCTTGTTTTTTAGTTATATTTGTGCCTTTTATATTATTTGTATTTTCCTTTTAGTGGATTGGATTTTTAATGATTTGGCTAGTAATTCATAGCTAATATTAATGATTTTTTAATGATTTTAATTGCTGGGTGCCTGTGGAAAACAGCGATTTGACACTGATAGATCCCCCACGGTAAAAAATAAATAGAAAAACAAGAGGTCACTTTGCATGGAGGGAGTGGCCTAGGGAGTGGCCTCTCCTGTAGAGGCCACTGGAGCTAATTAAGGTGTAAAAAAAAATTGTTTTTTCCAAATGTAAAAACTATTTATCATTTCCTACCCCTGTTCATGCTGAAAAACGTGGCTTAGTCACTTTAAAGCCAGGGCATCCCCTAGCCAGAAAAGATTAAAAAATCCAGCCAGCCTCCAGCCTACTCCCATAAGACTGTGTGTTAAATGGCCCTATGTGTACAATATAATGGATTATTTACGAAAACAGAGCCCGGGCCAGGCAGTGGAATGTTTCTTATCAGTGACAGCTGTCCGGAACTTGTCAGAGGCCTGTTTCGGCTGTCTTTGAAGTGTTATTTTGGTGGGGGGGATATTGTGGTGATGGTGTGGCTTGGCTGGCGCTGGCGAGGCCCCCCTCCTCAAATCGGGATAGCCTGGGAAAAGGGCACCCCCACGGTACTGTGATGTACTTTTGGTGGTTTTTAAGAGCTGTAGAAGCTAGGGGACAACCACTGAAGCATTTACATACCTTTAGGTCCGACTAGGGGCTCTGCAACCCTGAGAAATGATACAGTCTCTTCTGGCGAGGACGCTCCCGCCACCACGTAAAAAAAAAATTATACCGTATCCCAGTTAAGAAGGAGCTGAAGACTCATCTCTTCAATGAGGCATTTAATTAATTTCTTTGTACTAGCGCCTTGAGCACCTTGGTGGATCTGTGTGCTTTATAAATTATCATTGTTATCATTATCAATACACCAGTTCACCCGGACCATGTGGGGAAGTAAATAGATGAATTTGTAATGCATGGAATTTGATTGGTTACAATATACCAGATAGAATGAAACTTGAGCTGCCATATATTCAATTGCACAATGGACATCATTCTTTGGGAATTTGTTTGGCATAATTTAAACAACGACCAATTTGGTGGCTAAAAAAGTGTCAAAGGTCAAAGTTGGAAATACTGCCAGACTTTACATGTATGGAAATTGTGAGTTTTTGTTTGTTATTAACAAACAAAATGATTTTTTAGGTTAGGAACTTTAAGATAAAAATCACCTCCCTCTGATATTCCCAGTCTGAGATGTGACAGTTCATAGTTACAATGAAACTTAAGATTGGAAGGCTGAGAATTCAGTGAACTGCAACACACAAGCCCCATAATGCATACCACATTACATCATTTCGCTTATGACAAAATAATTCCCAGCAAATTTCAAGAAAACATGTGAGATGGACCTGGGAAAGCAGTTGATATGCCATGAAATGACCTACATGTACATGTATAGCATACACGTATATTTACTGGTACATTTTGTACAGATGTGGATGAAGACTCTGTCTATGTACACTCAAGTATATGTACATGTATATGAGTATATGCATACCAGTATGTGTGATGCACCAATCTCCCAGTTAACATTTACCGGGCCATATTCATACTGAACAGTTGGTGCAATGCATTGAAAAATAATAACCATACATCTTCTTGTATCCCCACAAACAACTACATGTATTTTGTTTCTTTGTTCTTACTAGGTATACATATGATGAAGTGAGCCACACTCTTTGTCCAGAAAATGGATTTACTCCAACTACTGCTCATAATATCAGCATTGATGTGACCACAGCTTCCATTAAGCAGGTTCATTTCACATTGTCAATAAGTATAATCAGCGATTTTGAACTCAGGTAAGTACATGAACAAAAAATAAAAGAAACCCCAAAAAAACCAGAGTTCAAAGAGTGAGAGATTCTCTTGTGAAAAATTTTAGAGGCATTGCATAAATTTTTTGCGTTCTTTTAAACTAATAACTCATGCAGTTGAAATGAATCCAAGAATGTAAGTGGATACAGTGTGTTGTGTCAGACATTTCTAACATACAGAGTAATTTGTCATTTACAATTTCTCTTTTTTCCTGAATATCTAGTAACCATATTGTTTACTGGAACCATAAATATTTTTGTTACAGCAGCATAGCTTTTACCTTATTACAGGACTCACTTGCCCAAGACATTTGTGGTTAGTCCATCAAATCCAAAGGTAGAGTATTAAAAAAGTATGTGAGTACAACTTATTAATTATTATAATACCAGTATTTTGACAGAATTTTGATGTTGTTTGAGAATTTTGGTGAGAAGTGTATGACATCTGACTTTTTCTGCAGATCCAGTGGGGGGAGGTTGAACCCTCCCACTTAAAAAAAAAGGTAAAAGAAATGGGGAAAATAATAAACTTAAAGAAGTAAGTCCATCAATACCTACGTGTATGTAAACAATGTGTCATGTCATGTTTCATCATTGTTTCTTGTTGCAAAAAAATGAGACATTTACAACAAATCTTTAACCAAACTTTATTGACTCCGAAGGAAGTGAAACACAGAAACAGAGAGTTGCCAGTCCACTCGGTTGGCCACCACCATGCCGAGTTTTATTTCCAATCCTTTCCTCAACAAGCACAACATTTTAATGCCTTAATAAGCAGAAACAGTGAACAAGGTCAACTAACTGCATGCAGTTTGGTTGTAACTCAATAACCCAATGCACATATAATAAGCATCAAACTGTTACAACTCTTAACAAGGTTAAAGGTCACTTCGATAATTAGAATAAGTGATTAACTGTAAATCAATGCCTACAGGCCCATTCCTGGGGTATCCTAGTGGCAGCAATGCCACCAGCCCGATCGGGACCGCAAGGGCCCTTTCCCCGTTAAAAGGTTAAAGGTCACTACCAATATCAATTAAGTAATCACAGGTAAATCAATGCCAACAAAACCCGTCCTGGGGTTTCCTAGTGGCAGGAGTGCCACCAGCCCGAGCGGGACCACAAGGGCCCTTTCCCCGTTAAAAGGTTAAAGGTCACTGCCCTACTCAAATAAGTAATCACAGGTAAATCAATGCCAACAAAACCCGTCCTGGGGTTTCCTAGTGGCAGGAGTGCCACCAGCCCGAGCGGGAGCGCAAGGGCCCTTTCCCCCTGATCATTTTCCAGTCCTGGGAGGTGTCCCAAGGCCATAATTTCTTCCATTAATTTACTATTTGGAATTTTTCCACCAAACAAGTTCCTATTTCAGGAACTTGCCCCACCCCACACCCCCCTTTTTCCTTTTTCTTCATCGATTATTTGTTTCGTATGAGTGTGCGCGGCTCTATGGATTCTCAAGGCTTTGAGGGATAAAGGAGGGCCTCGCCAAACAGCGCAAAAAAGGCTATGGCATTGAACACGTTCTCTTCGAAAAGCAAGTTGCCCGCCGACGACAGATGAATGCCGTCACGGTAGTACAGAGTGTGCTGAGACGGCTTAATGTTGTGTGAATGGACAATTGCATGAGCTTTACCTATATTTTTGCATACTTTGTGACCATGCTTGCTTAGATTCTTCACACACTTTTTTCCCCTGCCCGACTTTTGTTCCCCATAATAGAACAATCTAGGTAGGATGTCCGACCAGATGATCGTCACGTTAGGCAACAGATTGCGGGTTTTCAGGAGGCCCTCCTCAATTTTTTCCCGGATTTCGTTTATTGGTGAGGAGAACAGATCATTTGTGCCTAGATGAATGACGAGGGCGTGAGGTGCAGGCCCGGATTTTAATAACCTATTGAGAGTGGGGATTAACTCTGCCAAATGAGCTCCTTGGATGCCAAACCATTGGATGTGGTGTGATGGAGAGCCCCTGGACACGGCCTTCCCTGCCCAGTACACTATGCTGTCACCTATCACCCAAGTCCTTACCACCCCTGTATTGGATAAATAAAAGAAACACAACCAGCAACAAGTATGGTAGTTGTAATTAATAGGGAGAGGCCTACTTTTGGCATATCACGGGTATGGATCAAACTTTATCTGGCCGAATGTAACTATTTACTGCTGCTGATCTCCACCGGCCCGCAGATTGGATGTCAGGAATTGACATGCCCTGTAAGGCTGCCGAAGTGGCAGCCCCAATGCGGAAACTGTGGCCACTAAAACCAGAAGTGGGCACTCCCAGGATTTCCAGACACTTTTTGAGCATGTGGCGAAATTGGTATGCCGTTAAGGGGGTGCCGTCTGCATGCACAAACAGGCAGTGGCCCAAGGGCGGGCGCAATGTTAAGTAGTGAGTTACCGAGCGCACTGGACAAATTTGCGCGTTTGTGTGGGGGCAGAATTTTAATGTCACCGAGTTACCTTGTTGGTCAGTTTTCGAATACCTGAGTCTGACCAGCATCACCGGCTGGTCATGCCCCACAAACCACACATCGCCCACTCCCAAGATCTGTGAGCAATCTGTCTGCATGCTAGCTGCAGTCAGTTCCCCCACTCGAAAAAACCAAAAAAGGCAAGCACAAATGCTGCGCGAAACAGGGAAGCCTCCAAATTCGATTTCGCGATTGACCCTGTGACCTGACAAATTTTTTCTAACAAATCTAAAGTGATGGGGCGTCTAGTGTCAGACTGTTGATTCCGCCTGCGGCAACCTTCTTTGAGTTTCTGTACTATAAAATTTTGGGAGGGATCTGCCCATCCCTTCAACTTGTGAACAAATGCCACTGCCGAAATATAAGAAGTAATTGTGGGTGGTGCCATTCCTTTTAAGGAAAGAAACGCAATGAAAGCAGCCACATGCTCATTTGGAGCAGGCCATGATGGTTGTAACCCAACTTCAAGGCGAAATTGCTGAAACATGGTCACCCCTCTATCGTAGCTCGCCCAGGTGCTCCTAGATAGAGATGCCCCTAGGAGTTGCTCGGCCTCAGCATTCAAAGCTGCCAGAGAAAACTGGGTATTTCCAACCCTGCGTGAGCCGCAGAAGGGACCAGCTGTCTGAACCTTGCCATCTGTGAACGGGACAGTGCATCTGCGATGTTATTCTGAACGCCAGGAATGTGCTTAGCTTTGATGGTGACATTGTCCCGCAGGCATACGAGAACAAAGTAGCGCAACAATTTCATTATTAAGGGGCATTTTGATGTTTGCTTATTGATTATGTCTACTACTGCCCTGTTGTCGGATCGAATCCAAATGCGCCTACCGGACAAGGACTTGCCCCAGAGAGTGATCGCTACCACTACCGGGAAGAATTCGAGCCACGCTATGGACCGTGCATTGCGGAGAATAGACTGGGGCCACTTATCCTGGAACCACTGACCAGCAAAATAGCCCCCAAAGCCAATGCTTGCGCTTGCATCCGTGAATAGTTGTAAGTCCGAGTCCAATACCCAAAACTGATCTGGGATAATTGTTTTCCCATTGAAGCTCTCCAGGAATACCATCCACATGTTCAGGTCAGCCCTTGCTCCCTTCGCAAGCCAAATTTTGTGCCATGGTTTCTGAATACCTTTTGTTAAGTCGATCAGGCGGCGTAAAAATGCACGACCGGGGGTCACCGCACGACAAGTGAATGACAGTGAGCCTATGAGAGATTGAAGCGTTTTCAAAGTGACTTTTTCCCCTTGGAGTACACTAGTGATCTTCCCAGAGATGGCTATAATTTTGTCATTTGGGACTGATACGGTTTGAGTAATTGAATTTATCTCCAGCCCAAGGAATGTCAAACATGTGGTTGGCCCAATTGTTTTCTCTTCTGCAAGTGGGACACCCAAATTCTTACACACTGCTCTAAAACAATCCAGGACTTTTTGACATGACTCACCGACTGAATTAGCCCCCCCTACAAACAGAAAATCATCTGCATAATGGCAAATGTTATCCGAGCCGGCCTGTTTTCGCACCGCCCATTCCAAAAAGGTGGAGAAATTCTCAAACATTGCAGGCGCACATGCCGCCCCCATTGGCAGGGCCTTGTCCACATAATAATGGTCATCCATCTGAATACCCAAAAGACAAAAATCATCCGGATGTATGGGGAGTAGGCGGAAGGCTGATTTTATATCCGTCTTGGCCAACAATGCCTCTTTTCCCGCACTGACTACGAGGCGGACAGCCTCATCAAAGTTAGTATAATGAACTGTGCATGCCTCTCTGTCAGTACCATCATTTATGGAATTCTGCTCAGGGTATGACAAATTGTGAATCAGTCTGAATGTGCCTGGCACTGATTTGGGTATCAAACCTATTGGGGAAACTCTTAGATTCGCAATTGGTAGCCTGGTAAATGGACCTGCCATCCTACCAAGTTCAACCTCTTCGGTTAGTTTCTTTAATGCCATGTCCCGATTTTGCTTAACAGACTTTGGGTTGGGGGCTGAAGACCGTGCCCGGACTCCACAGTAACTTAACTTGAAACCTTGAGTGAACCCGACCCGTAATATTTGTGCCTTATCTCCTGCTGGGTATTGGTCAAGAAGGGGCAACAAAACCTGCACGTTTATCGGGGAGTGTGCAAGACAGCAAAGACATTGATTTCCCTTGGGGCATGGCTTCTTTGAACCGTAGGATTGACTAGCGGCGTTGCCCACTGGGCTTGTGTGGTCCTTTGCAAGCAGCTGCCCCGTGATCATTGGAGTAGCACCCTGCACATTTATGTATGAATCTGCACTGAGCGTTCAAACATCCCTGCGTTCGGTTGAATGCAAAGCACAAACCGCTGGTACGATTGATGTTGAACATGTGGGAGTTGCGCACTTTGTATGAAATTTTCCCCCCTTTTTGACTCCCGAGGCTGTGCTGAGACGCTCCAGCAATTGAGAGGTACATTGCCCACAATTCCCCATCAATTAGAGCCCAAGATCTATGGGGATGAAGGTGCTGACGTAGACGGAACTGCCTGTCATATTCCAGCCAACCCCGCCTGGGCATACGTGCTGCCGTCATTCTAATGGTGTGCATGTACTTGAGTAGTTCCAATGCCCTCCCCGGATGAGCACTAACAAAGATGGAGGAGTACACTAGAAATGCATCTGTCCAGCCTAATATGGAAGTGATTTGTGGTCTTTTCTTCCCATCTTGTAACCACAATTGCCCCGAGTTATCCAGGCTTAGCATGTAACTGGATAGGGAAGGGGGGATATGATGCTCCAGCAATAGATCTAATTCAATGAACTCACTTTTGACAATTTTTTTCTCTGATGTTGGAAGGCACAGTGGCTCCCAGGGGATCGCAAACAGAAACCAGAGGGCCCTCACATGCCCCAGACCCTAGTGAGACATTGGGGCTACCCAAGCACACCCCTACTAGGCTATTGTTATCTACTGACACATTCCGAACAGGAGCCCCACCCAAAGAGAGTGGGATGCTGGTGGACTCACCCGGTGCACGGAGGTTCAGTCCCCCTGCCGGAATGGCTGGAAAACCCTGCTGCTGTGCTGCCCGACCTTCCGCTGCTCTCTGCCTGTGTTCCGTAGACCCCGCCTGGGTTGCAAAGCCACTCGGCTGGCATGGCAGCGAACTGACACCGGGTGCAGCTGGGCCGGGGACTGTAGCCGTCGCCGGAACGGTCAAGGGAACACACACAACTGGGAGCGAAGTGTCAAGACCGCCCGTATTAGCGCTCGCGATACCGCCCGCCATCGGATTCGAAGGTCCAACTGTTCCGGTATCTGTCAAACTCGCCGTCAAAGTCGATCCAGTCGAAGGTTGCAGTTGCTGAACGCAAGCGTTTCCAGAGCATGAGACCGGCGGCTGTTGTCTCATCGAAGGAGGGCGCTGTGCAACCCCGCTGCTGTCCGCAAGAACTTGAGGGCCGAGAAGTGTCTGAATTGCACGCGCCTGAGCGCGAGTGTGTCGCGGAGCTGCCGAGCTACTAGTCCCACTCGTGACGGAAATTTTCGTCGTTGACGGTCTCCCGGAGGCCTCTGGCGCTCTCCGCGTCTTCCCTCTCCCTCGCGGCATCCTAAGAAACGACTAGCCGTCACTAGGCTCAGGAACAGCAGATTTATTACGACTTTCCAGCGAGTAACCGTAAGCTTATTTTTTCTATGTGCGGCAATGGTGGTGGACCCGAAGGAAATGTGACATTTTCGCGCGCAAACTGGCCTGCGCAGGAAACATACATGCGCATAATGCAGCCCTTGATTGGTTAATTGTGCGTGCAGCGCACCGGGTCTGATTCATTCACCATACTCACTCCCCCGGACTCAAAGTTTGTTCTTTCGAAGACAAGCTCCGAAAAAAACTATATTATCGTGGATTTGCCATAAAACATTGTTGGATTCGGGATTTTGGTTGTACATGGCCACAGAATAGACAGTTGGCCCAAGTGTACATGTCATGTACGCACATCCCACCACAAGTAGCTCATCTTGATAAGCCGGTCATCCACTGCATGTACATTCCCTTTGGTTGCTTGCATGGTACTTCTGTAGTGGGTGACAACTTTATTTATTTTATTCATTCCTGATGAATTAAAAAAAATAAAACAAATGAAAAAACTTTCCAATGTGCAGTCCAAGCTTCCTAATGGTATAACAAGTCATAAACAAAATGGACAGCATAATGTACTGGCTAGCAAATGGTTCTACAAATACATGTACCAATGGGATGGGGCAACCGCTGATGAAGCAATGTAGCGAAGCAAACACAAAGTAATTGATCAATATTATGACATGTAAATATGCTTCTTATTGCTGATCTCGACTCAAGACCAGCCATAATATCATAACCTAAGGAGACAGAGACCATGACAGAGACCACAGCTATTGGGACCAAGACCAGAACAGAGACCGGCAAAAAGTGGTCTTGAGACACTGTTATCCATTATTTCTCTAATGTGCATGTACATGTATGTGAAATTGCATTTATTTGTGATCTTTGTTGGCAGTATTATACATATAGGTTCCCTCCAGACACTGAGTTCATGAGAGTCAAAGCAATATCCACATCAGATGTCTGTACTGTCATCTCAGTCCAGCCTGCCAAGGTAGGTTCATGTATTACATAACCAGTAAGCTCGCAGCCATCAAAAAGGCCTTTCCATTAGCCCTGTATGCATGCTTCTCTGAACCCTGCATGTGTAATGAGCTAGGTGGTAGAAGTTTAGAAATTATGTATTACTTTGTTTTGTCTTTAATAATGTTATTTTTTAACGGGAAGCTAAGATATCAATTTCATATTCTTTATATAGACAATGTGTTTTGAAATCTTTTTAATAGATACATGTATTAGACATTAAAGTTTATTTGCAAACTTGGGCACATGAAAACCAGGTTTTATCGGATCAAACCTAGGACTGGCGGAACTTAAATCAAATTTGTAAGAAAGGTACATATACAGTGTATGTTGTATCTTCATCCAAAAATCAAGTTTGGATTTTCATACTGATGCAAAGTGGTGAAAATGTTTTGTTTTTGGAACGTTCAAACTAAATACTGGCTCTTTTAACCAAAGATGATGTTTGATTTGCTAACTAGCAAGCTACATGTATCTCTCCTTAACGGCCAATCAAATGCTGTAAGAACTATGCGCGATGTATGGGACCCCCATCAGAAACCCTGCCTCTTTATATAGACACTACAGGATGTTGGTCTTCAGTCACAATAACCAGACCAGCTATCTGTCTCACTATCCTACATCATAGGTGTATGATGGTAGAAGTAGCCTACATCATTAAAACAAAAAACAAATGTGATCATGATTTGGACGGCTTCTTGTTGTGTGTGTACCAATCTGTGCGTAAATTAACCATGCATGATGTCACACTTATGCAAAATAACCCATGATAATCTGAAATTTGCTTAAATTTTGTACAGAGAAAAAACGTACTGATTAAATGCTCGGGGAACAATTTGGTCTTAAACGGAAGTTTAATCCTTTTGTTTGAATTCAAGGTTTCAATATCGGTCTCGTTCCCTCTACTAGCAACAACTTAAAAATTGTGAAAATTGAACTGTGAATAGTTGCCTGTGGTGAAGTTAGTTCGAATCGCCAGAAAATTGATTTGTTAACATGTGAAATTTGGGGCTGATGATATGGGGCAGGAAGTAGTAATGAAAAGACTTTAAATCATTAAAAATCGCTAAAATATCAATCCCAAATACTAAAGTCCACAATTGTCTGTTGAAAGCTAGAGTGAATATCTACAATACATGTACATCCATTGTCTAAAGTGTTTGGCTCATTACACTATTCATACATACTATGCGCAGCTGATGAAAACTTGCTGTGTGCTTGAAGATACCAGCAACTTGACTTGTCGGGTAGGAGTCGTGGTAAGAGCCATATGCTTTGTACATAAACAGAGGCCTGCTGCTTTGGAGGAGTCTAGCCAAATTCCAAAAACATGGCTGGGAAAGCGTGTGGGCGTATATTGTTTTGCTCTATGATAGAAACGAGGATAGTGGTCCCACAGAAATTTTGAACTGTGGACTTAACAACAGTTGTTTAATTCCTGCCCATTCCATCTTCTTCTTTGTCAAACCAAAAGAGTTTCCTGAAACAGCTCAGTGTTTGTTGACCAACACAACTTTTGTCTTTGGCTTTTTAGTAATTTTGCGAAAAAAGCATTCTTTTTGTCAAGATGTTTTTTCTATGAAGCACTTTAGACCCTTTGCAAGGTTCAATCTTCATCAGAGTTGCCTCAAGCAACGACAGTATAGCAAAGATGCGCCCCGAAGTATGACGTCATGATGACGTCATCACCTCATTTTTTATGGATTTTTGAATATTTCAGTTTTCCCCATAGGTTTGTACACGTTTTTCAACAGCTGGACTTCAGCACTTTCATCGATGTGACTGATTATATACATGTATTACGTGCATACTCTTCGTCCACCAGTAGAGAGGGTCTGTCAAGAAAATTGTGATCATGACGCCATCAGGTGTCACATTATAGGGCGTTTAATGTGCAAACTTCGAAGTCCTATATCTCCTGAAGTAAATACATGTATACATAACTCACTGAAATGAAACTTTACAGATATCTGGAGGGGAATGTGTGATACACAAAAATTGACGTTATGGGATGATGACGTCATCAGTTCGACTAACTTAACATGTCGAAAAAACATTTTCTTTAAGATACATTTACATGTACATGTACATGTTATGATTTTCAGGAGTGATGGTGATCAAATGAATTGATCTGAGTACTAAAAACACACTGATTTTCAGTGAATTGCAGTAAGTTCAATGTACATACATGTACTCATTGTCTATATTAAAATAAATAGCAAATAACTATCACTGGTACTGGTAAATACTTATCATTTGACAAGTGCAGATACATGTATTTGGAGATTGTTCCATATCAGTATGTACATGTACCACTAATTTATTCATAGCCATTTTCATTTTATCAGTGTACAATGTACCTGCAATAATTTTTCTTATAGATAATATTTCTGCAAGCCTGCAGTCTCTTTCAAAATATGAAAACTCTTTCAAAGTTTTCTAGACTGAAAAGTGCACCTTTTTTTTTTACAAACTTCAAATTATCCATTATCCTCTGCACAAGTTGGAGCATTGTTGTTATATGTGATGTCATCCAAGGAAGAGGGATCAGTGTGTAGGTTTTCCTGTTAATGGTGTGAACAAAGAATTTCCTTATTGCAGACATTTATGACAAAGACATGGGTGCTCATTTATTGTTTTTCACACAAACAACAAAAACTAGCAACAAGAAAATAAAGTTAACAAACAAACCAAAAATGCAGAGCAATATCCCTTTAAAAAGTGGTGACAGAAAAGTCTAAAATAAGGTTACTGAGACGTAAAGGTACATTTGAAGGTTGGCGGTAAAACAAATTGATTGCAGCTATATGTACCTTTAAGGAATGATTAGTGATAGTTCCTGCAAATTTTTCCAGATGTCTATACACTGAAGCTACTTAATTTCATGTGCTAATTATATCTCACTTGAAGTAGTATACTTGTAAAAGAAATACTGCTCACTAGTTTGGGCACAGTGGTAATGTAAGGCTTAAACTTTGTAGCTTACAGGTTGATAAGCGTGGCCTGATTAGAGTTGAGTTAAAATGGAGAACTGACACGGTCACAATGATACCTTGGTCGACGATGTTTTATTAGGGAAAACACAGACTACATGTAATATCATTGGACATTAGTGAGGAAGACAGAGTTGAAGACTAGTAGAGACTGTGGAGACGTGGAGACTGACCATGAAACATTTTGGGGGTGATTATATACATGTAGGGGGGGATGCAGGCTGGGCAGTATAACTTCCTGAAACTGTGGTCGTAAAATCATGGCCTAGGAGTCTTGGGGAGCGGGGGCAGTACTTTGAAATTGACCACAACCAGGAACTTCATTAGGATCTTAATTACCAAGGAATTAAGCGGAAGTAGGATCAAGGATATGTGAGGGACCAATGACTAAATGATTAATTCTGGGCTTACCGGTACAGTAACATAACACCAAGACAGCATTAGTTAATGGCAATTTTCTCTTGATTGCCGGAATTGCAATTTGTAAGTCATGCTCATTGAAGACTGTAACTCAGTAATTAGGATAAATGACAATAATCGTCAACTGATGTGCAGGATAATCAAAGACACTGGCTACAAGTACAAAATGAAGCAGCAGTTTTCCAAAGTGGTTATGACTGATGCCGGAGCAGAAAACAAATGATTAAGTAGTCAGTTCAGAATGCTGCCATAGCTTTCCATAGTCACTATAACAGATTCTGGTCACACTTTAGTCAAAAGTGCAGCAATAAATCTTCGTAGTCACACTGAGTGTTCCTGAATGGTCATCCAT
The DNA here is from genome assembly GCF_054643075.1 of Acanthaster planci. Classification (NCBI taxonomy): domain Eukaryota; kingdom Metazoa; phylum Echinodermata; class Asteroidea; order Valvatida; family Acanthasteridae; genus Acanthaster; species Acanthaster planci. Next base: position 13,563,279 of record NC_141786.1, on the reverse strand, counting down.
CTAAGATGACCAATTATGAGCCACACTCAGTCAAGAGAACAGCAACAGTTGTTTTTGGTCATGAAGACTGATGCTGGTCATCAATCAATGAACAGGATGGCAAATAAAAAGCCACACTCGGTCAAGAGTGCAGCGACAAATGTCCATGGTAACAATGACTGATGCTAGTCATCCAAAGATGAACAGGATAACCACTGATCAGCCACATTCAGTCAAGAGCGCATCAACAGTTGTCCATGGTCACGACGACTGATACTGAATAATTTTTCAGTTAAACCGCAAACCATGTGACATCAACTTTAAAGGAGCAGTTTTTTTGCATACTGGTATGTGTTTATAGCCCATAGACTTTGTTCATGTTTTCAAGTCACAATTATGCTAACTTGGCCATATTTCATCATTATCAAATTGATAGCCAAAAAGATCCTGATACAAGAATGATTGCAAATGGATGATGTCAGCATGACATCCTCAACTGATTTATTATCAAGTTTTCAAACAGCCTGCAGTTGTTTAACAATTGAGGAAATTAAAGTTTCTTCACAAAGAAATGATTTTTTGTCACAACTTTAGTCTTTGCTTTTTGTCTTTCCTTTAAGCCGATTCCCTTCAAACCTGGCACATAGTAAGTACCATCTGAATGTGTACAACGCAATATGCTTTAAGGACCCAGACATTTGGTCTGATTTATGTTTTTCAATTTTCAACAAAAACCTCTTCGTTAGAGTCTGAAACTTAAGTTTTAGGTGTACAAAAAATTATTTTAAAATTTTGTGTTCTGTTTCTGAGATATAACAGTTTTAATGTATAAGCCAACACAAGTAGAAAATAAAAAAGACTCACATTTAGTTTCAATGTAAAACATCTGCCTAGGCAAATAAAACTTCGTTCGAATATAAAATATTACTGTTTTCATGTTGCCTAGATGTACCTCTTCGAATGGTGTAGAGTATGATGTGGGTCGATTATTCGACCCAATACGATAACATAACATTGGAAAAAGTCAACTAAAATAGCACAAAATACATGTACATCTGTTTAAAAATATTTACCATAAGACATTTTGAAGAGTACCTTCTAGTACCCATGGTAGAATGCCATAAATCTGTAACATATAAAGAGAGTAAATATCCCTTGTCAAGGTGAAATCACAGTAAATTCGCGGAAATGCCCCTTACACCCGTGAAAGACGAAATTTTGATCAATGTTATCACACGAATGAGCGCCCTCTGTTGACATGAATAGTCCGCGAAATTCAGCAACACATGCCCGTACATTTTTCTCTCGAATCCCACATGATTTATACAATGTCATTGCATTGAATATATCAAGGTGCTGAAGCCAGTTACATTTTCGACGAAGTGAAATCTCTTCAGTTGTGCTTTATTCGCCCAAGTTCACAGGACTGTACATTTCCAAGCAACTAAAAGCACACAGAGGGAGAAATGTATGAAATTGAACAAATCACTGCCCCCTTAGTATTCAAGAAATATTCTTTGATAAATCATTTGTAATTTTTGGAGAGAGCCGTCTCCAAAACAAATGATACGTCAATTACTGTTGGGGAAGCTTGTCCAAAAAGGCTGAAGCTGATGTTTGCACTCACCAGAGAGTTAATCCCCTAGATGAAGTGGGACCTCGCAAACGGATGCGATATTAGATGAGTTGCAAGTAGAAGCCATGGAAAATGGAGTATCCCAAACTAGTTACTTTGTTTTATATGACATAAAGAGAAAAAACTGTTGATGTTGGCATTAGGCTATTTACAGATGATTTCTGCTATGGAAATAAGTTAATTTAACTTTTAACTTTTTTTGCTTTATTTCCACTGTTAGGAATTTTTGAGTTGGCTTTTCTTTAATTTATATTAATAACATTTTGTGGAATAGAGAATAAATCAAATTGAATCAAATGAAGCCATTCAATTACTTCTCTTGATAAGGCAAAATGAACTCCAGCAGGTATTCCATTTATTTCATGAAGACGTAATTGGCAAACTGTAAACTCAACAATTTATTTCAGAATTTCATCGGCTTTTAAATTGGGGTACGAGACCAACATACATAAAATTAAAAAGCACGCATAAAAAATGCTTGTGCAAATCACGGAAACCTTAGTTTATTCTTTATTTAACCCCAAATCAACAACAAAGATTGTTTTAATACCGCACCGGTACAGCAGAACAATCAGTGCAAACATTTATGCAAGCACAGCGGAAGAGGGTACTATGCATAAATACTGCCCTCTTTCAGATTTTGCTCCTATTTTTTACCATTTCAGTGAATTCTCCGGTTTAAATGTTTTCAACCTAGTTTTCTGTATTTGGAGATGATGTTCAAACATGTTTAATATACTGGTAGTTTTTAGGAACTTGGACCCTTCATTGTCCCGATATCTACTGAAGTCTGGGTCAGATATGGTTTTAAACCTTTGTGCAATGGAGCCACACTGCCTGGCACCTTTCCAACTACTTGGCAGGGAAAGTCTGTGAGCATGCCCTGGCAGATCCCTCACAGTGAAAGGAAACAGCATGTAGTGTAACTGCTGTAGTGCTTCAGCAAAGAGGGCAGCAGTCTCACATACCTGAATTTGATTCCAGCCTACTGTGTGCTGGTAAAAGCACTGTATCTTCTGAAGTGCATGTCCGGTTTGGCCATGTGTGTACTCTGTGTTAAATTTTGAAGAGTGGACTTAACAACAGCTGTTTATTCCCACCCATTCTAACTTTTTTTAACAAACTGAAAGAGTTCCCTGTAACAGCTAGGTGTTTGTCTACCGACAAACACAACATTCGTCTCATTTCATTTTATTTCTTTTGTTACAAAACCAACTTTAATTTAAATTAGGAAAATTTAAGTACAATTATTTGATTAAAATCACAAGCCACATTAGATTATTGTTTTAGCCAGAGTGAAATGCATGCAGTGTAGCACCTGCTTATACCTGCAAAGGAGACAGTTACTTCAGAGATACAGGTACCACATGTACTGGGCTTTAAATGAGACTCTAGGTTTTGAATAGGTTTTTGTCACTGTACCTTTATTAACAAGTAAAAGGTGGATGGACACTGGCACTGTACATGTACATGTACCATATTAAAACTCGGAAATGGACACTTTTCATGTAAATGAATTGATAATAAACCATGATTAACAATTCTTAACCGGATACATGTCATTTAAAATTAAAAAAGCTGATTTAAACCAAAATTGAACCCAAAAGTCTTGCTGACATAGACTGTGTTTATATGTAATGCATTGCAGTGCAGTGCAGTGAAATGATTACATTTGTATGGCGCTCTTACAGACTGTAAGCTGTTTCATGGGACTTTAGTAAAATATAAAAGAAGAATAATGATATGGTGGCTGATTGATTAATTCAGTGGGAGACTTTTGGAGACACATGTCAACCACTACCTGCTGAAAACTCCGGTTTCGCTTACTGTGTGTTAATATACGCATGGCTGGAGTCTCCAAAATCAGACAAAGGGACCTGGGCCTTGTAACAAAGACCCTACTCAGAACAAAAGACCATGCTGCTGGGAATTACCGACATTTTTTCACTCTCAATAGGGGAGATGATCCAGCCTTGTTTTGAAACTGTATACCACGGTTTGTGGCATTTAGAGAGATTACCACCAGGGACAAAAGCGCTCCACCACCGCAGCAATGAGCCACACAGCACCGCTGCATGCTCATCTGGCCCCTATTGAAAAGAGGTCAGCAGCAGCGCACTGTGCGAGGTTCATGAACAAAAGAAAGTTTTATAACATCGCACAATGTGGGCGCTTTTTACAAGGCCACAGCCTGGCTGAAATACATGTACTCGGGCATCAAGAGATTTTGTCTGTAACTGACTTCCCCATTTGAAGCAAGATATGGGAAATCAACCCTCCAGGTGTCATACCAACAACAGATTTGGCTATATTTTGATTCTTGTATGTAGAAACTGCGGCTTGTTGAGCAGCAAGGTCTTTAAGTCTCTTAAGAGGAAGGTCAAAGCCATCCAAGATTGTACGAGTAGTGGGAAAGGTTCTCTTAACCACTTTGTGCCGAGGTACCTGGTTTCAGGCACATACATGCACAAGTAGGCTTTACACATAAAGCCAGGGAGCCCGAAGCCGGACAAAAGAGCTACACATAGGCCATATAACAAAAGACTGTACTCAGATCAAAAGACTGGATTTGCCAACATTTCTTCACTTGTCAATATCAGAGGAAATTGTTCATTGTTTTGAACGATGGCATTCAGAGTGAGCAGATTACCACCGGTGACAAAAGTGCTCCAGCGCTCCAATGATGAGTGATACAATACCACTGCACACTAATCTGGCCCCATTTGAAAAGATGCCAGCGGTGCACTGTGCCAGTTTCAGGAAAAAGTAACTTATGTAACACTGCATAATCTGGGCTCTTTTTACCAGGCGGCAGGCCTAGCTGAAATACTCGAGCACCAATAGATGTTGTCTGTTAGATTAGTATAGACACCAGACAGTCATTCGTGTGGGTGTAAATGTCAAGTAAATGAAGTTATGAATTTTTGAAAAATTTTGAAAATGGAAAATCATGAAAAATGCCTGTATGTGTGTGTAACCTGGAAAAATAGCTCAAGATCAATAAAGGGAAAAAACTAAAAGAACAAAATCTAAACGTGTGGGAAACTCGCTTTATGGCAACAAAAACTAAGTGAAATCTTTCAGGGAGGGATCATGAGATTACTCTACAAATAAAACTACAAACAGAATTTAAATTTTTGCTGCTAAATCTATGAACCAAATTAATTTCGCTAAACAAATTTTAAAAATAAACTACCCTGGTTTTAATTGAAGACTTTAACAAACAGACTGAGACCTAGAAAACCTAGATCAACCTGATCGAGGCCATCAAAATTTGAACAAAACCATAGACCAAACTGTAAAAGTACAAAAAAAGGATGAACGAATCAAGTAACTTCAATTAAATAAGAAAACCAAATAAAAACAGAAAGACCAGAGTGAATTTTAAGAAAAAGAAACCAAAAAAAAGAAGACCGACAACAGTGCTTAAAAGGAAAGTTACAAATCAAAAGCACTTAAGCTTAAACAAACAAGTCTACAGCAGACCAGATTTTCGAGGCAGAACTTGCGAATAAAGGAGCAAGAAAAACATGTGGTGTGCTCACTTCACTGCTGACCTGCAAACTGAGAGGCTACTTGAAAAAGGCATGGTCAAGGAAGTGTTCTGGCCCTAATTTGCATACAATGTAAGGGGCTGCCCAGCTAAAACCAAGGGGCACAACTTAACTCCCTCAAGGATGATGCAAGGTGTAAAGGGGATGTCACATTAACCACAAACCTTTTGAGGGTAACACTCCTATATGTATATAAAGTACAACTGGAAATTGCCTCTGCCACATGTGCATGGCCATTTTAATTGAACCCAGCAGGAAGTGGTTAAAGTCTCCAGGCGAATAAAAATGCACAAGGTCTCTGTCAGGCCGGATGGCTATTTCCCTCCATTGTACATTAATGAACCTGATCCAAGTTACAGTGATACTGTGAACTTCTGTCTCACTTACTTAGGGCTAGGTTTAAAGTTTGATATATACATTGTAAATTGTAATTTATAACCGTCAAGAAAAATTGATCATAAACAGGTAGCCTTGTTTATACACCATGAACATATTGAAGTTAAAGGCACATGGACCAAGTGAAACTAGAACATCAAAGATTGTCAGATCATCTTGAAACCTTGTGTAGTACAATACACCTACTTGGTCCATTTTAAAATCCTTAATTAAAAATCTCTGGTGCATAGAATTTGTCTGAATTTGGGCAGTGCATGTTGTAAAGGATGTCTTGGAATCTATTTATACATGTACCGGTTTTCCTTTGCTTCACATTCAACTTCGACCTCAATGGCAACATCACAGAGATCTGTCACATATAGCTCCTGTCACTGGATTTCTTCTCTCGTTCATTGTGACAATTTTCTCTGGCCTGTGCTTGTTGTGAGGGACTTTTGCTCTATGGAAACTTGCATGGAACAGCTGATTGTTTCAGCGTCAACTTATGATATTGAAAACTTGAAAAGGAGAGAATAAAGCTACCGGTATATGTATGTTTAGATTAAAAGTATTTCATTCTGACAGTTTTGCAATGCATGAGGAATTCTTAGAGAAAGCAAACTTATTCACTGTATTAAAATGCAGCCTGCATGTATATAGAACCTGTGGAGGAGATGATGGAATGACAGTATTTGTCATGGGAGGAAAACCCCTAAGAGATACAGTCCTCTCAGGAAAACCCACACAATCCATTTGGCAATTATGTGTAAAACCAAATCCAATGTACATGCAGTGAAGTCCGAGTCACATCGGACTCTACACTGACTTTTCAATATTCGGTCATAGACTTGTCAGTATTACTTGGGCAACATGTGTACATGTACATCAGACTCTTTACTGACTTTTCAATATTCGGTATGGACTTGGTATTAATACTGATATTTGAGTGACAAGTCCATGACCAAATGTTGAAAAGTCAGTAAAGCGTCTGACGTTACTGGGACTAAATGCAGTGCATGAACCAGGGTCTCAGAGGCAGGAAGGTGAGGAAAGAACCACTGTGCCAATGTGACGGCAGTGGTTACTTCCTTCTTTCCAACAACTAAAACTTTCTTTGATGCTCATCCTGACCATACACTAATAGGCAATACATCTTCATTACTGCAACTGTACATGTAGGCCCAACTTATGAATACAGGCTTACAGTATTGATGCATTGTCAACTCAAAATATTGTAAACAGAAAGAGTTCCATAATAAAGTTCTCTAATTTTCCTATGTAGTGACTTATGTGACCCCTATTGTTACAAGTCAATAAAATGGGAGAGGACACGTCGGCTAAGATTTCTTGATGTCGGTTTATTTCTGAAAAACGGGAAAGGAAATAAATAACAAGTCTTTCCTCGTCTCTGGTCAGCATTGGAATAACTGTTAGTATTTACAAACTGAATCTAAATGAATAAAACAAATGAATTACAGCATACCGGTAAATAATTTATGTCTTAACTACATAAAGGACATACTAGTAAACAAATACTTGAAGTAGAATGAGGTGCAAAATGACGGCTTTTGGCAATTTCCTGCCAGACCGTATCTTACGGCTGCCATCTTGGAAATTTACACCAAAATTAAGAAAAATCACTTCAAAACCAAGAAAATATTGAAAATAAAAGAATAACAAATTGACCTGGAAAACGGGAAATGGAGAGGAAATAAATAACAAGTCTTTCTTCGTCTCTGGTCAGCATTGGAATAACGCCGATGAGGGTCCCGTTTAGGTCGCCTATTCAGATTGGCTGATGGATTGTAATAATAAGAGAAAATATTTAAAACCAAAAGGGTAACGGGCGAAACTACAAAATTATGAGGGGGGATCTTTTTTCAGTTCGGTGACACAAGCCCCAGATAGCAATCATGTCATCAAAGCAGTGAGAAAGTACTTAAAATTTATCAGACCAGTCTCATAGGGTTTGTACACAAGGTATCCAGTGAACAAGTTCCACACTTTTCATACAAAGAGCAATAAGACAGATCTTTCCCTGTACACAAAAGAGAAATCTTGCCATTATTACGTCTGGTTATTTTCAATGTTACTGTTTGTAATTGTACAAAAGACACCTGACGTTACTATTTATATGTGTATTGTTCATAATCCGATGGAAGAAAATGCCCCTTGCAGACTACAGAGCTTGATGACGGCCACCACTTTTTAACGTCCTTGAACATTTAGTTTGTCCGTCTTATTGTCAATGGCCACAAATTTTGTCTTTAGGGAATCTATGTCCACCCCTCTGACCACAGCCGGGCACAGCATAACATGTACAGGGCATAATTTTTAAAATACTCCTTGACTGCAACTCTGCATTTACATGCAAATTGCCATGTATGTACAAATGCTGATTTTCTTCCAGGACCCTTGAAGGGCGGCCTCGTATGTTGAACAGCAGAAAGTCAAAAGTCTCCCATTACTGACTGATAATGCAAGTTTAATACTTGTGCATTCAAACTTTCCAATTAATACATTGCACATTAGTGCTCACAGACAGGAATTTGCTATTGAAAATGTGCAAACACTTGAAAAGTTAGATATCAGTTGGAAACAAAAATTAAAATTGGAACATTTTGCCTCTCCAAAATTTAAAAGGTTCAGTCTACTGCCTGCAACCTACGCAGATTACCAATACATAAGTATTATTTCCTGGTCCATTACTTCCAGTTGCTAAAATCTTGATCACTAATAGTGCATCCTCTCTCACTCGCTCCCTCGAAGGCGTCGGCCTATTAGTCCTCTTTTTTCCATAACATGTTGTTCCAGTGCTGAATTTTTGGGAGTTTTTCCTTTGCTAACAAACTTAATGAATTACACAGCTATTGGAGTAGTTTATCCACATTAAAATTGAAATATGCAACAACCCAAATGTGCACTGGAACATACATAAGGTATACTTTTTCCACAAAAACGTTTTATGGGAAAGGACTCCTTGTAAGCTGAAAATGGTACTAGTATGAAGGTGTTGTTTCAATTTTCTCATTTAGGTATTTAGGTTAGGTATAATACAAGCACAAATTTTTAGGCTGGACTAATGCTGGACTTGGGCTGATGTTTTGAGTCTTTAGGCCCAAATATCCGAATCAGAGTCACCCAAACTGAGTTTGAGTTTGGGAAATAATGGACTCAGTCCAGACTTGAGTTTCTCAAGTCCCACTATAGCACTTGCCCTCAGATTTTGGAAGTATTGAGGGTGCATTTGTTTTTAATATTTCTGTACTTTATTTCTTGACCTTTTCAGTGCCCTGTGTATGACCAGCATCGCAATGTTGAGTTTCTTGGTCAGTTTCAAACTGTTACAAAGCAAGGAGCCATCACAGTGCAAGTAAGTTTAAGGGAATAATTTTGTACTTGGCCAGTCTTTCATGTGTGTTTAAGACTGGCTCAAAGGCATGCAAATAGTCTAAAAGATTCTTCTTACACTGACCTAGTGCCCACATGGCAAATGCTGCACACTCACAGACTCTTGACCAATAGGAATGGGAAATAAGAACCCGCTGCTTCACCTGACTCGGACCGGCCAGCCGACCCTTGCAAGCTCGGTGGTTGAGTGGTTAAGACGTCTATACTAGTAAGCAGGAGGTTGTGGGTTCGAGTCCCACCCGAGTAAGCTTGTGACTTTTTTCGCAAGCTCTCAGACAAGCACTGAGCATACAGTGTTTATTGATATATACGTTGGGTAAGTGCAAAACCTGTTATATAAATCAATAGAAATGGATTAAACTGTCTCATATCCAAGTGTCAGCCAGATTTCGCTCAGTGGGCATCATCAAATTGCAACGGGCATTGTCAGTGTTTGTACAGTCACAATGCATGGAAAAACCAGGGATTAAAATGATGATTACATGTACATTTTAAATGCCTGCATGGAGACTACTTCAATCCATTTAATAATTAATCCCAATAGAGTTTGTGTCATTTAACAATTAGCAGAAAATCTCCAGTTAATTTGATATGACCACTCACTTGCACCAGTCCACTCAATGGAAGCAATGCTAGTCTTTGCCAATCAATCACTTAATGCTATTGTGTGGTGAAGATTAAAAAACCCATTGTATGGTTCATCAGCTGTGACTTGCTATAAGCAAGCAGCAATACCAATGCAGAGATGCCAACTTTCAAATGGAAAAATGTAATCCCATCGCCTGATTCCGAATTACCTATTACAAATGAACATTTCAAAAGAAATGCATTCAAACCCTATGAGTTGAAGTTTATTATAAAAGTCATTATAGTTAAGGCCCCCAAAATAGTTCTGCTTCCGGTTTCCCAACTGACCCTAATTTTTTGGCAAAACCTTTAAATTGTTATCAGCAAGTTAGAAAAAAACCCAACAAAACAAATCAACAATATTACAATATATCTTGCTTTCTTGTTTTCACAGAACACCTCTCAACAACTTAATTTGACGTTGATAGGCTTGTATTTAAATGTTTTCCTGCTTCCAACATTCACAACTTTTAAAATGAAACTTCCATTTTTACCACAAGTTCCCTCCACGTTTTGCTATGGCAGTGGTGAAAACCACTTATGCAGTGCTCAATGCAATGAAGCAATGCTGCAGTGGTTCCTGTCACATCATTGCCAAAGAAGGCATGGTGGAAGTGCACCAACCAGTCTATTCAATACATGGCAAAAAAAATTGATGTTACAAGAAGATTTCTCCGAGTAAATTCATAGAACTTGATATCTTGTCTACGTATGTATTTTCTGTGCTCATGAATTTAATTTAATTTGAGGTTGTATTGCTCATACTTGAAGCAAACATGTCCACAAAATTTCCTGCAGCACCACAAGATGTATTGCCTGCCCCTGATTGAGTTGCATCATACACGCTGAACACACTATATATGGACACTGTTTGCCAGTTTCCCCGTTGTGATAATCTGACTGGTGTTGTGCATAATGGTGTGAATTGTTTACAGATGTTGCAAACAATTTTTTTTCACTTTTGTAGCAATGTTTGGTAGCTTTTGCCCCCATTCAGTCATCTCAATAAAATTTGACCTCCTAAAAAATGTCCCGACCTATCAACTTTATTTTTGAGAGGCATGTATAATACATGCAGAGGTTTTTTTGCCAAACTTAAGTTACATGTTTTTCCGTTTTTCATGTTTTTCTCAATGTTGTAAGATTTGACATGGTCAATATTCACGATTATCATATCACAATTACATGTACATGTGCTCCAAAACACATAGGCTAAGGCCGTGTCCGAAAGGGGCTTCCAGAGCTACGACTAGGTCTAGTGTCTGCACGTCTCCACACATTTCCAATGGAGTGAAAACCGAGACCTAGCTCTAGACAACAGATTCAGATGCAGCCTAAGCTTCTCCATGAGATGTTGCAAGATTTCATTATTGAGATCTCATCTTGAGATCTTCTGTTGACTTGTTTCCATTGTGCAAAACAAAGTCCAGTTGTTCACCTAAAATCCCAGAATCAAATCCTTGATTGTCTTCCCCTAATCAACTTAGCATGACCATGACATTCAGGACTCCTCAACGTGTTTAATGCTATCTATATTCATGTACAGTGCATAAAAAGTGCAATCGTACCTATTTCCAAAGTTCATCACCAAGTCAATCAGGGTGAGCATGTGCTTCAACGAGTTTGTTATGCTACTCATGCACCTTGGACACACAAACCGTGGAATGCCAGAGACACATTTCTGATGTGCACATTGAGAGGCCAGGTCCAGGCACATATATACACAACTTAAGGTTTTGCACCTTGGAATTGGAAAACCTTGATTGTATAGTCATAAACGGACAAAACAAATTGTAAAAATTATGCCTAAATTGTACAAGTTTGCATCTCTGTCAATGACCTCAAAGTAGGTGAGACCCTAATGGCCAGGGTGTTGGCTTGTACATAATGTAACTTAGCTGGGTAGACTGCTAGAAAAATTGTACACATTTTAAATTTAACAATTGACTTAAGTTGAACCATATGTATTCGATAGTAACCAATTTACTGTGTAAAAATACATTTAGTAGTAAAATTATCTGTCAAGTACTTTTCAATATGATATTTAAAAATATGATATACATGTATGTGTGTATGAGCATGCCCTTGTCAGCCTTGTGTTTGTAAAGAAATTTTGGACCTATTCAAGTTGTTGAGAAAAAAGCGTCCCCCAATAACTATTGTTCCACATGTTTGTAGTCCTCACAATTACATGCCACTGTGTGAGTGGTTGAGATTGTTTTACCCGAAAACAAAAAAGGTCCATATAATGTAGAGTTTCAAGACATCATTTAGACTCGCACACATCCACATAATACCCTTCTCATCTAAGATACATGTATGCTTTGAAGAGGGGTTTGCGGGTCATGGTTTTCTGTCATAAAATGAAGAGAAATAAACAAGGAGATTGTCAAATCTGTAGCTTGAAGGAATGTTCACAGTGGATAGAATCAAATTTGCCTGCAGTTTTATTGACTTTAGAAAAAAAAGGAATACCTATGTATGGTAGGTTCACCATCTAAAGTGAAGATTTACTTGGCATACTCTGAAATTGGTGTGTGGCTTGATTTAGATGATACCCAGATGCCTGTTGAACCCAAAAGGTCACAGGTTGATGTCATTGTGGTTAAAACTATCTGCTTCCTAAAGCAGATAGTCTCCTGCATTCATATACCCCTGCCCAGCCTACATATGGAAATTCTCCATGTGCCTATTACAATTCGCTGAAAAGACTTGATTATGCATGCTGCCCCTTGACCCTCCACAATGCACTGCGATCCCGCTGCTATGTTAGTCCCTCTTTTCTCAGCATCTATCATTTACAGACATGTCTTTTATGGCATTTTTGGAGTTTTGAGTTCCATACCTTTCGCGTTTGTGAATTGACTTTATTCCTGTTATGAAATAAAGAGTGATTCCTTATCTGTTGGTAAGAGTGCTTATTCTCATATTTTGTTCTTTGCATGCTGTGTTTTTGTGGTTCTTTTCTGCCCCTTTTTTCTGTGCATCATATACAGGTTTGGGTCTGACGTACTGTGATGCGTTGTGTGGTGTGGCCATTACACAGGGCTGGCAACCCTTTGTTCTCTATGTGGTGCGTGCGGCCCAACACTACATGGGTTTGGTTGCGGAGCAGGGCTTGGTGGGCTACCCCGCTCCTCTGCGGTGCAGTTTTGCATTATCCAATTTGCGGATACCTGTGATCATGATTGTCAGGAAGTAATGACCTGTTCTTCTTTCTTACATGCTGCAAATTCCAGGCATTGCTGCCTACCGCATCCCGGACGAACCTGTTGACCGATGGTCCAGCCGGCAATTGGTTCCACAGCGGGTTTGCCACACTCTGCCGCTTCTGCCATGGGTGAGTCGGCGATTCAGCATGGTGCTCAGCTTCCTATTGCTTCGGACGATGATGCCCCATCCGGACAGCCTACCGTGTCTGTTCCATCCACAGGTTTTATGTTCATTAATGCCTACGGTAGATGTCATTGCCCTACCTGCAGACTCATCGAACCCTCTGATGTCTGAAACTTCATCATCGGAGGCACTCAGGCGTGTAACAGTCAACCGCAATGTCTGGATGGGCCCCTCTCTCGCTCTGACCGATGTTCACACCTTTCAATCCAGTACCCATGCTTCGACCGCCCTAATTTGCCGACTTTTCGTATATTCTCCCACTTGATCTGGCCACGCCCACATTGCCATCTGGATGTGAGTTTTTGTGGAGTGGGCGGGCCAAAGATTACATACTGTGACTGTTGTGAGGTCTGACAAAGTCTGTCTGCTGTCCGCACTCACTTTTTTTAATGGTTGGCCATGATGGCGTTTTCTGACTGCGCCTAGCTTAATTGAAACGAAAAGGCAGTCTTGGCATGTATTTGTTGGTTTTACTATTTTATCCACGCGTTATCTCTATGCCAGCGAATAAATGGAAGTGTGTTAGCACTTCGATGTATTTCGAAAGTACTTGGTTATGGAGTGGTCTTCAATCTTTGGATGCTCCCTTTCCTGCAATTTTTGTATTTTTATAATGCATACGGAATGATCTTAATTCCCTTTGCATGTAATGATATGGCCGTAGTCCTCCAACTTCAGGATACAAATGGCCACATCAAACAGAGGGCACATCAAACAGAGTACAATCGTAAGAGGAAGGACACGAAAGGAGTTGGAACTTTGGGCACTTCAAAGGGTCCAATGATGGTTGCCACCGAGTCAGACGAATAATAGAAGACATTCCAAAAATGCCCGGTTTTTGCCTGTGTCTTAGCCGGACAAGCGGGGCCAGTAATATCCTAGCAATACTTGTAGTTTTTTGCTTGCAATTAAATACAAATTGTCAATATGACCAGGAAATAGAGAGAGGAAAAATTCCTGATATTAGACCTACTTTTTCCATCATAAATAAACTGTGTAAATTTTGATACACTGTGCCATTATCCTTGCAAAGTTTGTAATTTTATTCTCCGTCCAATACATCAGTGTTCAAAGACTTGGTACAAATTTGGCTAAGACTGGCCAACAAAATGTTCACTACTACTGGAAAGCTTAGTTCATTTGGAACAAAATGCACTATTTCAGCACAGGGAGTGATCGTGAAATCTCATAAAATATGCTTTGTACAAATACCATAATGAAAATGATTTAAACAAAACGATTCAAACAAAATCTTGTGAACAACTGAGCTATTTATTCCCAAAATAACTCCAGAAGAAAGAGCTCATCAAGTGCAATGACTGTACATATATATTTAGAGCACACAGTGTAATGCAAACAACTGTGCAAGCATTAAATTTGATGTTGTCATGAGATCATACCTAGCACCAACAAAGGCATGAATATTCAATTTCCTATACCTCAGTACACAAAGTTTTAAGGATGCAGATTACCATCGATAAATTGCGGTAAGATCATAGGGTACAAAGGGGTTTTGTGGTTGTGAAACAGATGGTCCGAAGCAAGCATTCACTGTGCTCTGGCTATGGACATACCAGGCATGCCAGAAAGCGGTAATTGGCCAGATGTTATAGCCCGGGTAGTTCAAACTCCTTCTGTGTCCTTCCTCCATGGTTCAATGTAACAGGGCTCACTTATTATGAATACATACATGTGGGCTCTTCCATTCCATGCCTCCGGGATCTGAGGCACCGCCTCTCAAGACAAACACAGCAACAAATTAGAGCTCCAAGTGGTGTTTAACGCTCTTCACCACTTTTGACAACACCTAGTGGGTCGTTCTGTTCGAGTCCAGAGCGACACTCCACGGCAAGGACGTACATCAACCGCCAGGACGGCACTCGCTCCACTGAACACTGCACCCTTGCGTGGCACCTCTTCATGTGGACGAATGAAGAAGAGATCACCCTCCGAGCCGTCCACATACAGCATAGCAGTGACACTCTCTCAGGGTGCCGTCCAACCAACAGGGTGGATTCTTCGCCCAAACGTGGTCAGCCATATCTTTACGAATATCGATCCCCATATTGACCTTGTCGCTTCCACCAACAAAACCTATCTTCCGAAGTTCTGCTCCAGGTTCCCTCACCCACAGGCATGGGCGACAGAGGCACCCTACAGTTCAACTGGTCGGGCCTTCTGGCATATGCCTTTCCTTCAATATCCCGTGCGACCTGTCCAAGATAGAACAGGTGCCATGTTGGGTCCTCCTCATCGCCCGGTTCTGGCCTCGCCAACCATGCTTTCCGAGACTAACAATACTTCTGGTGTGATGGCTATTGGTCCTTCCACCCAGGGAGGACATTCTTCGTCAACCCAAGTTGGGGGACTTCCATCCACCACCGGGAGATCTTCACTTCACGTGCTAGATTTTGTCCAATGATCACTCAGAATGTTGGGCCCTTCTGTGGACGCTGCATCCATGACGGCCTGGGGTTGATGACTGTCCACTCGCATAATTTACATCAGCCAACTGCAACATTTTACCAGATGGTTCATCGACCACGATGTTTCTTCAACCGAAGCTCCTGTGAGTTCTGTCACAGACTTTCTTATGTATCTGTTCCACTTGGGCCTCCAGATTGCCACCATCTGCAACTACTGGTTGGCCTTAACAGCCGTTTGTTTGGGCTTCAGCGATGGATCGATGGTCTCTGATAATGCTTCTATCCACCATCTTCGTCGAGGAATGTTTGTCGAGCGTCCTCATGTCAAATGCCTTGCTCTATCCTGGGACCTTGGAAGCGTCTTACGTGTTCTTGCCAGTCCTCCCTCTGAGCTGCTTTCTGCTGCATCTTATCTCCATCTCAGCATCAAACTGGTGTTCCTCCTTGGGTCGTTACATCAAGACATGGAAGACACAGTAGCGAACTGCATTCTCTATCGATGGCCGAAGGTCACATCTTCTGGGAGCTGCATGGGGTTCACCTTATCCCAGCCATCAAGTTTTTGACGAAAAACCAGTCGCTTACCTTCCAGCCTCTTGACATATTTGTTCCCGACATAGCCTCACTTTCGGGAGGTGACTCTGACAAGAAATGGTGTCCAGTTTGCACTCTTAAGTGGTACCTTGCCAGGACCAAGCGTTGCCGAGAGTCTAGCTCTCAGCTCTTCATCACTACGACAAATCCCTTCCGTTCTGCGTCAAAGGACACTATTACCCAGTGGATGGT
This sequence comes from Acanthaster planci, assembly GCF_054643075.1. Taxonomy (NCBI): domain Eukaryota; kingdom Metazoa; phylum Echinodermata; class Asteroidea; order Valvatida; family Acanthasteridae; genus Acanthaster; species Acanthaster planci. The sequence goes on along the minus strand of NC_141786.1, from coordinate 13,547,089 downwards.
ATCGGCCATCATCTTCGCGAACCGAGACTGGCCAGCATAACATGACGAGATGGCCCGATCTTGCACCATGGCCCTCAATGTTCGGACCACTTCTGCATCCTGGTCATACTTCAGAGGAGTTCCTCTAGCAGAAATCCCCCTCCACCTTCACCGAGTGCTATCTGAAGGATGTTCTGCAGAGCGCAGCAGCCCTTGGCTGAGCAACCTTGCACTCGGCAGTCCAGACAGTGCCTAGCACTGTCTCGGGCCAGACGGTGAATACTTCATCGTAGACATTTCTTTCTTCTGGTGAGTGTTCGCTTTTAGTAACTACACTAGCTCCCGTCACCAACCCACCTCCAGGGTACGGTGCCACTCTGCATATGTAGGCTGGGCAGGGGTATGTGAACGCAGGAGACTCCTCCCCCACATTAGTGTGGGTCGGGTCTCCCAGTGATACTTACCCCTGCCCAACCGCTCCCACCCGTCCTTCCCCACTTTGGCTCCAGGGGTTTTCTCTGCTTCGAAAAGAAGGATGAACATGGCGGCGGGATCGTACTACATTGTAGAAGGTCAAGGGGCACCATGCATAATCAAGTCTTTTCAGTGAATTGTAACGGGCACATGTGAAATTTGCATATGTTGGCTGGGCAGGGGTAAGTATCACACTAGGAGACCCAACCCACACTAATGTGGGGAAGGATTTTTATTATCTCAAATTAACATCATGGATTTATTCATGGACGTTTCTTTTTTTCTCTCTCTTTTCACAGAAAACAAATTATCCAGGTGGTTATTTCTTTGTGGTTGTAGTGGTGCAGCCAACAGATAAAGACTGTCTCGGAAAAGCTGTACACTTGGTGCCTATACAAAACAGTAAGATGTAATCAAAGTTCTATTTAAAAAAAATTTAAGTGTTTATGTAAATTAAGTGTCAATTCATTACTCTCTTCGAAAATTTGAAAAACTTTATGCTTACAATTGCTTTACAAGAATATGTGGAGAGCAAGTTTCTGTAAGAGCACTCATATTTCTATAAATATGAGTACCTAGATGTATTTGATGATGTACTCGGTATGCCATTTTTAAACCGAATGCACTAACCCATACTCTCACATGACCTACTAGTTGTGAGATAGTAGTGCACCAAATAGATGCTGTGAAGTGCTCAGAGATGACACAAACTCTGTGATTGACTTAAGAATTCCAGCAGTTGCTGTTTGTAATGAGAGAACTGGAACATGGAGGAACAATGCATGAAAGATCCCACACTAAAACCAAGCTGGAGGTCAAGGCTGTGAAACTAGGAAAGGCATTGTCAGAAATTTGTACCAGAAATAAGCAATGGAGCAGCCTCTCAGAGCCTACATGTACATATAGGAACCTAGATAGAGCCGGGCATACTCCTCAAAATGATGAACCTCCCAGCCTGTCATTGTGATGGTAAGGAGCAATGGACTACCGGTAGGTTGCCAAAGCAGAGCATGCCCCCCTACTAAAATGGCCTATTCAAACCAGTTGATTTTTTAATTGGATTTAATTGGAATGTAGTGGGTCCAGTTGGCAATGAAGTGGTGTTCATTTGGTTTCAGGTGGTGTGTTTTCTCTCCCATTCATTTTCTCTCGTCAATTGAAGATTGAAATGGGATGCAGTTGGTTTCAATTGGATTTGTTTTCAAATGGGAATCAAACGGTATGCTTTCTCTCTGTCTGTTTTTCTCGGTCAATTGGAAATTTCAAGTTGGACGCAACTAGTTCCATTTGGTTTGCTTTCAGCTTGGTTCCTCCATCAAATGGATTTTTCTAATGGGACTCAATTGGTTTGAATTGGCATTCACATGGTGTCAATTGATTTGAAATGGTCCAACAGAGAAGAGGGCCAAATTTACTATTCAAACCAATTGAACCCAATTGGATTCCAATTGATTCCAAGCAAAAGCAATTGGTTTTGGAATTGGTTATTGAGTTGGTAAGTGAATTGGATCCAATTAAGATGTGAATTGGATCCAATGGGTAAGTGAATTGGTCTCAATAGGTAAAAGAATTGGACAATTTCAGTAGGGCCCAAAATATAATTTGTTAGATGATGTACATGTAACTACAAGGTCACTTTTACCACCTTTTTCACCATGAAACCTATTATATCCCACCAGCCCATAGAAGAATCTGATCTTGCGTTTTTCATGTTCTGTTGTTTGATATTTAAAGCATTAAACGGCTTTGTGTACAAATGATACTTCAAAAAATATCAAAACAAATGTAGTTTTGTGCCAGTTGAGTGTTTCCCACCCCACCCCTGAATCAATCTCTGTATTCAAGAGAACTGAAGTGCATCGAATTTTGATTAATGATAAATTAATTGAATGATTCTTGTACAAACTGGAGCAGCAATTTTCAAATTTGCTGCCTGTGAGTTACAAACAACTCTGAAAACATAGGGTTTTGTTATTGATAAAGAAATCATATACTTTTTGTTCTATTGCAGTGACCTCCCAGTTTGTGTTACACAGTGACAAAAATCGGAGCAAAGAGATAACAATAACTGTAGAAACGATTTTACCATGTAAGTATATGAAGATAATGAGTGTTGTTTTGTAATGATCTAAGGGGTTGTCGAAAGGGAGGCATTGGGCCAACACCTAAATGTTATCAGTATATTATGGGGAAAGACCACACAGAGTGCAAAAATTTGTGATGACTTTTATAAAGTTGATTTCTTGATGGGCCAATATCTCGAGAACCATATGTCCGTTTGGGTTGGAATTTGGCTCAGACAAAGCCAACATGTGTTGTAAGTGAAAATCTGGGTGATGTCTGATGTTTCTTCAGAACAAAACAGGTATTTTCAGACTTCCCTTTTCAAGACTGTTTATAGGAAAACTAGATGTGCTGATTGTTTGGGAAATTTTATGATTTCCTGTGGTGTCGTTAGAAAGTATGACCATAGATTTACATATTAGAAAGTGTCTGATTGACCTGATATTCACTTAGTATTACATGTACATGTAGAGCCTTCCACATCATACATGTAGCTCTCCTTCACTTGTTGTACGTGGAGGTCAACAGGATGGCAAGGAGCTGGGTATTATTGATAACCACAACCTTTGCATGACTGACCAGGTCAACAGCTTCTATCATTCATTCCTTCACTACACTTGTGGCATTGGCCAAAGAAGACAATATGTTGTGCTCATGCATCTACCAAGTTTTATGGTCAGTGAGCATGGAAACATACAGCACCAAGTCTCTGGAACAACCAAATAGACCCTATTCATACTTCTGATTTTCTCAACATTCTTTGACTTATCTTTTTAAGTGATATGTTGTGCTCATATGCTTTGTTGTATTCATTCCATACTGTATTAAGGTTTACATTCTTCACGTTTTTATACAAAGTTTGCTCTACTGCTCCATTTTTATCTGTTTTGTACCGTACTGGTGGATTATATTAATATTAACATTCATTTTATTGCAATATGATCGACTTGTTCTCATCATGCACAGTTATGGCAGTTGTGTGTCCAAGCCTTTAAAGTTACCTTAATTGACTTTATTGCTCTATGTCTGCTCAGGTCCTGTTGACTTTTATTTCCTATTTTATTTACTACTTTTTTGGGATTTCTTCTTCACTCAGGGTTACTGCCCAGACCTGTAAGGTATTTTAGCCATTCTTTTAAAGCTGTTATTTTTATTTTTATTGTAGAGTGCTGAGGGGCTTTTGTGTAAAGTGCTACATAAGCTTTTTGTGTTATTATAGGTTTTCCTGGCTTCATGAATTGATAATACCAGCCTTTTGTTCATGAGCAAAATAGAATGAACATTCAAAATCCCTCTTTCACTTCTGCAATCCAGTATTCGTTTCAAATTGTAATCAGTCTATTTTTCTAAATATGCATATGATTTTACATGAAGTGTTTTAAAGACATACCTTGTCAAGGATTGAAATTTATTTGTGTTAATGGAATTTATATGTGTAGAAATGCATTGTGAAATGTTTGAATATTTATGATTGAACTAAACAGATGTACATGTATGTAGTCTTTTGCAATATTCAAACTATTGTATAAATCCTAAATAAACACTGACACTGATGAAAACCTTTCCTCTTGTGCTCAAATTTTGCTACGGCTACATCATACACTGAAGTAAAAGTTCACATAGGCCTTCTAAATATGGCCTAGCAAGGGAAATACAGAAAAATCCTGGAGCAGAATGTCCTCATTGATGCCTTTTGGGCTGACAATGCTGCCCACAGAATCTGCAGGTAGGAGATACCATGGGTATCAAGCACTCAACAGCCAGATCAGTCATCGGTGTATACCTCTCAGATGGTCATCAGAACAAGCTCCTGGAAGGAGGACCCCCCCCCAAAGAAGATTGACAGTGACATGAGAGATTTTCTTCTACATTATGTAGATAAAACCTCCTAACTTCGCAACAAATTGTGATCAACCATGAGCTGGTCTCCCAATAAGCACTTTGTGACCACTAGTGCCATAGCTAGAACTCTAGATGGGTGTGCTTGTAAATCATTAGCTGGCAGATTTTCCCAGAGAATTTTGCCACGTGTATTAGATGCACAAAATAGATTGTAAACTGGTTTCTACAGGTTGGTATCCTTAGAGACACTCTCGATGACACTAGATAAAACACGTGGCCTATCAGTCTCATCGTTGTGCTTCTAATAGAGAGCCAGCAAGACATGCTGTTCATGGCCAGAGAAAAAGCAACAGTATCATGTTTGCCATTTCAGGTAAAATTGGACTTGGGGCTCACAGAAAATCATCGGAGATTTACAATACAATAGACTTTTGAGGGGTTCCTAGTGATAACTGTAAAAGAATGTGATATCCTATTCCTTCTGGTGGACAAATATATCTGATACATGATAATGCTCGGCCTCACATTCCAGCCAAACTACCCCTTCATGTTAACAAGTTTACCATCAAGCTGTTGCCCCCCATATTTGCCATAATTAAATCTGACAGAAATGGCTTTCACACTCGGCTTTCAAGGTGGGAGTGAAGCGCACATTGGGCCTATGTAAATGGCAGGACAGATTTGGATATAGGGCTGTCACAGTCCAAGCTGGTGGATACATGCAAGTGTGGAGATCCTCAAGATGGCTGCACTCAACATTGGAGAGGTGACACCTGCAAGATGTACAGCCTGGTACAACCAAGTGTGAGCAGATAATTTCCCTTATTGCATTGGTAGACGGATCATTGATGGATACAAATGATAAAATGAGAGTGAACTTTCAGAAATATAAATAGACAACAAAGAACCAAATAGTACCTGATCCCTTTGCAAAAACCTTGACTAGTTACATTTTCCAAATATCCTGACAAGATTGTTTTGATTGATATTTACCTTAGATTTTCATTGACTTACACTCACATAATTATAGGCCCTAATTTGCATACAGGCCTTTGAGTACAAGCACACTAGTCTTGGTGTAGTGGCAGTACATTCATTATCAAAGTTGTCATGATTTGTGTAACCCTGTATATCCTATTTGAATTGGATGCAGAATTTGCTAATTCAGACAGCAGCAAATGAAACTGAATCACTGAACTGGTCACACGAAAGGACAGAATTTCAGTCAATAGTATTGCACAGTTTGATGTATTTGGCAATGAATCCATCAGACCAATATCCCAATCACATTTGTAATCTCTGAAATGAAACTAATGCATGTTCATTTATTTGAAGGTTGCAAAATTAAATCGAGGTTGTACGCCATTTAAACATATGCTGCAAATTGTTTTTTTTTTTTTACAAATTAAACTTCTCATTTTCAGAAACTGGCCAGGAGAACTTACATTATAACTTTTGATTGTGATATATGTGTGAAGTAGCTTCAGGATGACTTCGCCCTCAAATGTTCTTTCAATTTTTGATTTGCAGCATTTTCTACAAAAGCTTATTTACACATTACATTAAGTTAAACCCTCATCAAACTTCAGGTATAAAGTAGAGTTCCATTAAGCATAATCCCTGTAGTAATGTCTTGCTGATGATGTCATCCTGGGAATTTTCATTAGACTTTTACACTTTGTGCAAATTCCATACTTTGTTATTCTAGATTGTACATGCATAGCAAGTGAACGTTTCCTCAAAGTGTCAGGAATGTGGAAAAGTTATATGTTTTGTTGCAGATGCAGAAATCCTGTTTTTGGTTTTATTTAGTGTTGATTTTGTTAATACAATGAACCATTATCAGCTGGTACATGTACACAATGGCAGGGCTCCTGTTGCTGTGAAAAATCTGGAAAAATCATGGAAATCCACAACGTGACAAATATCTGTTTTATTGTATTATGATTCTTTATTCTTTGTTCCAATTGAAATATGATAAAGCACAAAAATATTTCACAGTTTTACCTATATTTGGGTTAAGTATAGTATATCTTAATATGTTAATCATTTGTCATCGGTAAGCCGTGGAATTTGGTACAGGTAAAAGGTTTTCTCCAGTGCACATGTATGTAATCTGTGTATAGAGTACATCAGGGGAAGTGTACCATTCAAATGAATGAAGGGCACTTATTACATCAAATTGTCCCGTGTGTTACTTCATACTTGTCAAATACATATACAGTGTGCTGCTAAACTTAAATGATCTTCTGGGTTTTCTCACATCATTCACTTTTTTATTTTATTTGTGTTAAGCATGCATCAACGTCTCCTTTACATATAATTCATTATTATTATTTGCTGTCATTTGGTTGCTCCATCAGCTCTGTCTTGTCAGAATGGTTGCCCCACATACACCGTAAATGTGTATTGTTTTTTTTTTAATTCAGATGGAGTTATGATGCTCTATAACTGATCACTTAGAACTAGATGTAACTGCAATCTAAACAAAGCTCAAACTGCACTTCAATTTGATGTTCCACTGAATTCAAATGGATGGAGTATTTTTGTATTTTATGACAATCATATTGAATAACATATACATGTACCTTATGTAATTCTCAAATATAATTAAGGGATACACAGTAATGTATCCACTTAATAATCTCCAAGAGTTCAAGAAAATGAGCAAGAATTTCCCAGAATGAATTTATTAAAGCTAATCAAGGGGGCGCATATTGAAGAAAAACAAACCAACGGTTGGTTACTGTGCTTTTAATTCCAATGTAAATTGCATTAATTGTTACCAAATATCTAAGATGGTATGACTGCCTATTTACTGTTGCAGTATCTGAATACTGGAAACCCATTGTGACCACTGTGGCTGTGCTGTTGTCCTTTTACGTGATAACTGGCTTCATCATACTTGTTCAAAGCAAAAGGTAAGGATTTCAAGAACTGACCTGCAGGGGAAGATTTTTGCTACCCAGCAGCTTGTCTGCCAACTTGACCTGTCCTGAGTATCAGTACTAACAGACTGGACTGGTGCAATGTTATGCATTGACAACATACCAATCCTGAACCAGACAGAATTGGTAATGCTGGCTATTACCAAATGATTTGCTCATGGCAATAACAGAGCTACCAACCTTAAAAATTAGATTTCATCTCTTACATATACTTTATGTACATGTAGGCCTGGTCTGGAAGTGAACATCATAAAATTGCCATCCAAAAAGAGGGGAGCCTATGCAACCATGTTGTGGTTGTACTCTGAGAGACTTGTATATAACAACTTTGAGCCAGTGGCCCTAATTGACTTTAAGCCTTTCATTGGATACATTTTGTTGTATACACGTACATGTATACTGCACTCAAAGAATTTCCCACTTATCCTAAACTAGTCACTATATAGGCCCCTACGTTAATAGTTATCATGCTTGGGCTTATGGAACACAAAATAATTTAGTGCATCTGTGTCCCGTATACCACTCAGTCATTGGCCCATGCAACCATGTAGTGGTTGTACTTGGAGAGACTTGACAACTGTGTGCAGCAAAGGTGGTACGTGTACATGTATAACTTCAGCCTTGTGATTCTGTGTTCCACGAGAGTGAGCATGATAATGAATTTATCTTCAAGCAAACTTGACACACAGCAAAGATGTTACAGGGGCCCATGCATGCAAATATGCCACGTTTTAATTTACAGTAAATTTTGCAGTTGTGTGTTTTGCTTTTAGCTTAAAATAGTGCATTTTGTGGAAATAGAACAGCACATTACGCGGAATTTGACATAGACCGTGCAACACAGTTAATTGTCATACCTCTCCCATGGATACTGTCTGTTCATTGCCTGAATGATCACATGACAAGGTGATGAATGCGAATATCACTCGTGTGATAAACACTGGGCTAAACACTTACAAAAGGTCCTTGTACGAAGGGTTACTATTTTCTTACAGAGGCTTCCAAATTCTTTCCTTCAATTCCCTTCACGAGGTTAAACTAGGAGAAAGGAGGAAGATGCTGAGGTTGAAAAAAGTTGTTTCCTCCACGGTCCATTCCACTCAACTCATGGAAAAATGAATGATGCCATGCGCCAACATCCCATCATTACAGCCTAAACGCCTGTGAATATATTATGCAATCGACTCGTAACGATGTGACGCTGGACTGCCTTCAAAAGCTGTCCGCAACTCGGTGCATTGAATCACAACAATGTCCTGTTAGTGCCTGCCTATATACAGAATCTCAAAATATGTAAGCCAATTACAAAGGCATGTCAATGCTGGACCGATGAGGCAGCTGAAGAGCTTTGTGCCTGCTTCGATTCAACGGACTGGGATCTATTCTTTGAGGGTCACAACACTGTGAATGGAGTTCTGGACACCGTCACTGACTACATTTGTTACTGTGTGGAGATGATAATTCCCATCAAGGAACAACTAATTTATGCTAACGGCAAACCTTGGGTCACAAGTTCAATGAGGAACAAGGAAGCATATCTTATGTGAGACCGAGAGAAGCTGAAGGAAATGCAAAAACAAATCAACAAGTAGATTAAGTCAAGCAAACTAGCTTTTAAACGCAAACTTGAACATTACCTCTCACAAAATAATACCAGGGCTGCAGATGATGCTGTGATCACAGGCTTTTTGTACAGCGATCCTGAGGACTATATTGCTCAGGTGAACGAGTTTGTCAGTTCTTGCGGTGATCACTTCTTGTCCTTAAATACAAGTAAAACTAAAGCTAGTGTTCCCCAGCAACACCGAAGAGTTCCACCTGCTGTTTGACATTGGCCTAGAACACTGCTCCGGCGGCCCCCCAGGCATCTCCCTTTTCCCCACGTACTGAAGTCACTGGGCTGGGCTCCCCGCAAGTGCCGTGGCCCGCCCCACCTAGTGCACCGTCGAGCCATGACACCTGACTCCCTCTAACCCTCTTTCGGGTCCTGCTGAGCTTAACATGGTTTTTACGTCTCTGGGTCTTCAAGCCACCCATCCGTGGCTCCAGCTTTCAACTGGATTTCACCGGGTCATTGGACCTCATTTCTCCTAGTCTCTCTGCCCAGAATAAGCCATTTGCGAGTTAAATTTGAATAAAATCTGGACACTGAATTTGAACTCCCCAGACTAAATACACTGCTGCTATACCTCGTGATTCGGGGCTAGCTTTTACTTAGCGACCACCATGCCTGGAATGGACTGGTTCCTTTGTGCCCTTCTTTTACATTGAGAACAGTGTATTGTTGTGAGGTGTCTCTTATGTAACTAAGGAAAAGCTTGCCCCAAATCATGAGGTATAGCAACAGTGACTTTGGTATGGGGAATTCCAATTGTTATGTTCTTTGTGTACCAGATTTTATTCAAATTAACTTGCAAAAGGCTTATTTTGCAGCCCCCATTGACCTCGACTGGGACTGCTCCTCGGGCATTCTGCGGCCCTGGCTGCCACCTCCGCCGCCGGGCTGCCCACCACTATGTGCTTTAAGCACATCGCAGCTCGGGCTTTTAATTGGCATCACCGGGTCATTGGACCTCATTTCTCCTTGTCCCTCTGCCCAGAATTGTGCAGTTCCCATTGACCTCGACCGGGAATGCACCATAGGCGTTTCGCCTTCCGTGACCCCATCTGCTACTTCTGCCATCGGGTCGCCCGCCACCGGAAAAGGCAAGCGCTTCTCATCTTCATCAAATTCCTCGACTACCACGAACATACCTCTGCGGCTTGAATGTCGGCCTTCCAGTCCATCAATGAAGTTCCGACCTCCATTGCTCGCCGCCTTGGTGTTGACCGCCATCAACCTCCACTGCCCCAGACTCGTTTCTGGTGGACTGTAGACCCCTCCGCCCTCTCCAGCTGCTCTGAATCGCACCTGCCAGGTGTACTCCCTCGGGAGGAGGCCACTCCCCACGGGGCTGCACATGGCTCTGAATGAGGCACCGCCCTGTCCCCAACCGGGCAACCATCATTGTCTTCCAAAAAGAACGAAGTTGATTCCATAGGTGCCCTCACTCTGTCTGATTGCTGCCTCTGTCTTCTTCAGTGAGACATGACTCAAGTGCTTGGTCTGCCGTTAGCCACTTCGCTGGACATCAACCATGACTCGTTTAAATGACTTAGCATGACTGGAATCTTCCGGGCCAATTTTTCCAAAACTTCTGGTTGATCGTTCATGCATGGAGATATTCTAGTCTCTAGCCAGAACTTGGCATGTGTCCAAGTCCACTCCAGCCGCTCAGCTACCCTACTAATCTACGGGCACCCTCGGCTCTTGAATATAGCACAACCTTACTTCAGTCGAAGCAAAGTCACCGTGTCTTTGGTTGAAGATGTCACTGGTTTTATTGGCGTCCTCACCACCTGTGACATATTCCAGTTTCCGGATCCTCCGTGAGCCTCCCTTCCAAAGGAAGATACCAACTACGCCCGTGCCAGTCAAGCGACCACCCCACATCTTGAGATACTCTTGCTACCGGGCTCCCATTCATGAAGTAGGCTCTTTGCCTTAGCAACCGCTCCCCCTTGTAAGGCCGGAGCAGCCCTGGACAACGTCTCCTTGTCACCTTCCCTTTATCTAGGGCCTTCAAGCAGAATGTCTTGGAGACAACTACTCTGTTGAACACAGTGGAACACTGTTATAACAGGGCCCTTGGAACTTTACAAATTCCTTCCTTTATCAGTTATGGAAAATAAATGAATTTCAAAAAAAAAGAAATTCTTTGTCATAAATATGACCTTGCATTGTAAATTATAAAATTCTCGTCCTGTCTGTCTTCAATTATACATACATTGTCAGAGTACTTCGGGCACCCTCCTCAATGAACATTAGCCACTGCCCCATTTTTTAAGGCGGCCGTTACATGCAAATGCAACCTAGCTAGCTTCTGACATACAGTACATTACAATTGAAAGTTAACCCCAAAATGGGAAAATTATTTCACATTTTTTCTCTTCCCAGGGAATTCTTTTTCATTTCACAAATTGCGAAAAAGTGTGCCAAAAGTGGGGAAATATTTTCACACCTTTTCACACAAGTGGGAAAATTTTTTCACAGATTTTCCCCCAAGTGGGAAAAGATTTTCTCTGGAAGTGGGGAAATAATTTTGCAAGCTTTCTTCATTAAGTAGTATTTGTGCATGTACATGTACATGTGGACATCAGGAAGTTTTTTTCTCTGTGGTTTCAAACATGCGCATCTCTGAATACGGAAAGTGGAGGAAAATCAGTCTGAGAGAAAAGTTCTTCAAATTCTCAGGAATTGTCAGATTACTTGAGGAAGAAAGCATTAAAATTTCAACGCAGTATGTTTCTTGGTTTTGAGCACAATACAATGCGACAGGCAAAATCAAAGCTGGCTATGGTGGAGGTTGGAGACAAGCACTGAACACCAAACAGCTGAATTACAGTAGATTGCCGTTTTAACGCTGTCTTACATGTCTTATAAGCGTTTCAATTAACCCACTTGGATGGATGCTTAACATGTGCACCACATGTGTGCACATGTAAATGTGTCCACATGTTGCCATGTATGTGTATTATTTTTCCATGTATTGACAGGTATTATAGAGGTGTTATACACTGCTGTATATTCACTGCTGTATATTCAAGTGTTATACACTGCTGTTAAAAATAACTTGCGCATTTGACTAAGCAAGCCTCTTTCTTAGGAACTCCTTGCTCAATAAAGACTGACACCAACTTTATCTAGGTTACATGAAGTCTTTGTCTTGGTCTCTGACCTATTTCATTTCTACCCCTCTTATCGAGGTAAATTCCTTTGATGGGAAAGGAGAGTTCTCCTTTCTGTCCATACCTCACTACAGGCATGCTAGAGACTCTGAATGATAATGCCATCTCCGTCTTTGAGTATGTCTTACGGTTTTCTTGCCTTTTTTTTTTACTCTGCCGACTAAAGCTGCATTAATGGAAAGGACAAGGGATCATGCAGTTTACCTGCAGACAATCCACATGGCAGGGTCCGATGACGTAGTGGAAGATGCACTCTCCCTGGGATGATAGAGCAGCCTTACATCAATTTCTTCACTTCCTTGAACAATGATCAACTTCCCACAATCTTCCTCTTCGGCGGGACTTTCTAGCAATGCTAAAGCCATGGTTGTCTGGGACATTACTGCCCACCTTTCAAATTTGTGACAGCAGATTTTAGCATTGTGTTATGTGCGTCGATAGTCAGACTTTGGCTTCAGCTAACGCTCCTGCGAGTGCTAAAACAGAACCTGGTATTATCAGTGCTCTTATTAACAAGGTTCGACTGTACATGTGTATCTACAACTCATATCTACACGTCAGCCCTAGCTGCCATACACGTTGGTTTGAAAACTGCCCTTAACAACATGACATTCCATTACCTTTTGTATGATATGCTTATCCATTCGTTGGGAAATCGGTCTGGTCATAAGACCTAAGCTAGGTTCTCTAGATACTTTCTGGTCCTTCCTTTGAACCCTAAATAATGTCAGGTTGGCCTTTTTCCTGAAAATGGTTACATCCTGAGGAAGCAGCAAACTATAGGCTCTCCCCATTGTCGAAGGCCGTCTATGTTGGGAGCTGCATGGTGTTCACCTCATTCCATCAATTGGCTTCCTGACGAAGAATCAGGCTCCCTCACCTGATCTATCCAATGTCTTTACTCTCTCTACCTCCTTACATCCTGGAGACGATGCGCATAAACTTTGGGTGCCTGTTCATGTCCTGAAGTGGTACCTGACTAAAAGGATAGCATGAAAGGGACGATATTAACCCCATCGCTTATCGCTTTTGTGAGACCACACCTGCCAACGGTGTCAGTACACTATTGGCTGCTGGACAGCTTCGGCCTTTAGATTTGTTAATCAGTCTGGCCATTAAGCTCTGATGAACTTAGTCATTACTACATCAGGGTTCATGGCGTAAGAGCAGGATCTGCATGTTGGTCTTACTCTCGAGATGTTTCCATTGCAAACATTTGCAAAATTGCATGTTGGAAGTCTCCTACCTCCTGCAACTTGAGGGATGTCCTGCAGAGTGACATCACAAATGGCAGGATAATCCTTCTGTCGACAGCACAGGTCAAAGGGACCACCTGAAGGACAGACGACAAGTCATTATGAAGTTCCTTTACCATTTCTTAAATTTTCACATTCCTCCTTGTTTGTATGTAAAAGTGTATTCTCTGCATTAGATGTGTCGTCACCAGCCCCCACCTACAGGAAGACCAGTGCTATTCTGCACATGTAGTGACTGTTTGGGTAGGTAGAGTGCCGTAGACAGTCCTCTCCCGCCTGTCTTCCCCTCTTTGGCTCCGACCTTTTTGAGTCGCTTTCAAAAAGAAGGACGATCATAGCGGTGAGGCTGCGCTGTATTATGGTAATCCAATCTTTTCAGCAAGTGAATAATACGCACATGGGAAATTTGCATATGTAGTGACTGTTTGGGTAGGTATTCTCTAGTAGACCCAACCTACACTTAATGTGGGGAAGGATTTGTTCAGAAAAAAGCTAGTCAGAGGATGTTCTTCCTTTGAAAGCTCAAGAAATGTCATGCGGATAGGACTCTCATGACTGTCTTTTATCAATCAGTTTTTCAGCGTGTGGTTGCTTTTAATTTCATTTGCACCTTTGGTAGTTTGACCAAAGGACAAAAGGGTAGACTAACTATATCATACTAGGAAAACTAACCCCTGTCCAAGTATGACACTTGTCTCCTGGCCAAAGTACAAAAGACAGTGTTTTCCATGGGCTATTTTAGCAGGGCGGACCGCCCTGCCAAAATTTTAGGCCGTGGAGAACACTGAAGAGAGAATGTCGGACATAACCCGTCCACTCATGATTAATGAATGTTACGGGTTTAATCTTTCTGAGATTTGTCTATGCCCCTCACTCACACGTTGGCTTTGATACTGACAGGCTTTTATTCCAAATTCATTACACTGTTATAATGCAAATGTGAGACAGTAACTATTTGGATATTCCCCCAATTCACTTTCATTGGTAATAAAGGGATACAATATGCAATTTCATTAAGGAAATTGTTATCTCTGTCGACTGTGATTGCCATTTATGTTACTTGTTTTGTTATTGATTGTAGTTGTAATATTGATGAATGTAACAAGCCAATGGAAAGTACATTTCTATGTGAATATTGCATGGACCATGATAAATTTGAATCTTGAATCTCATTCTTCCGATGCGCATGTGCACGAGACAAGAGTTTCAGGAAGTTTGAGAGCGACTTTGCCACTCACTTGGTTGGTTTTGAGTGATACCTATCACACGATTTGTGCATAGGTCACTAGGGAATTCGATCAACGGTTGCACTTGTATAACAGACTTGTTCCTGTCTCCTCAGCTTTTAAGCATTTTTGAAACGAGTGGATTCGGCTTAAATTTCGGTTTTGCTGGTTCCAGTCAGAGCGTGAGCATGTGGTTTCGAATATTGCATCAAAATGGCTGGAACCAGCTAAATCAAAAGTCTAAAGCCACTCATTTCGAAAATACTGAAGGAATAAATGCAGGAACCACTAAACAGACAACATGACATGTGAACTTGTACTCACTAATGCCTGCACTACTTTCACATTAAAGTTTACGCAAATAAAAAAGTGAGGGAACAGTGCATTGCAGATATCGTTTACGTCTATTAATATAGGCCTATTGTCCTCTGAACTTCAGTCAATAAATTCCATTCAGACAGAGGTATGACAAAACAAATGTGACTGCTGTGATTTGGGATTTGACGTTTGAACACCGAGGGACACATAGTGCCCTGAGGCAAAGCAGAGGGCATTATGCCTGCAGTCAACAATTGTAAAATGTCACGCTGTTTGTTGCTATGGATCCACTCATTAGAATTGAAGATAGTTTGGCTGTGCTGTTCAGCTGTAACAACTATGCCGACTATTCTGTCATTTAAAAGGCTAAAATTTGTACAAACTTTCATTTCACAAAGAAATACATGATTTATCAAGACATACACTTTGCATGGATTTTTAAAACATAACAATCTAATCCAACTCCTGAAGTGAAAGAATCTGCCCTGACCAGAATCATTTCTTAGCAAATGTGCAAGCATTGGTCCAGGACAGTTTTATTGGGAGGTTAAGCGAATTAGATTTGTGACCAAACAAATTGTGAAATCAAAACTGATGCTGTTGACAATTGGTTTGACCAGGAAAGTCTTTTAGATAATAAAAATTCAGCTTTAAAAGTATTTTATTTACTCTTGCAGGAAAAAGGCACAAGATTCTGAAAATCTTGAGGAACAGGGTAAGTCACTTTTTAAGCAAAGTGTTATTTTTTATTTTGACTGGGAGGACTGAGCCAGTTTATTGTTTTTGATAAGTAATTTGTCATTGTTCCTTGGTACAAAAGGATCCATTTCATTTTACTTTCGTGTGTTTCTTCCCATGTCAATGTTTAGTCTACATGTAATTCTGGATGCTTTGTAAAAGATTATTGATATACACAGCTTGAAGTATGTGTGTAAAAATAAGTCACAGTTGTTTTGTGTGTTTTCACGTAACTTGCCATAAAAACCTTAAAGCATTTGAAAGTAACATATTAATTTGATATTTCAGAACATTCTTAGCTTTTTTAGTCTTGCGGTATCTTCATTTTTCATATGTCATAAATGAATCTTCTGCTTTCATCCTACCCCAAACAGTCATACATATGCAAATTCCTTAGCGTCTGATTCTATTTGCTGAAATCTTGATCAACCGTATTCTTAACAGACATGTCAAATTTGGTATCTTTGAGTTTTTTGAGTTTCCATTCTGCTACCACGTTCCTGTGCTATTTTGACCAACTGTAACGTATTGTAATAAAGGTACATTCAACATATTGATGTATTTTCTTGTTTGTTGTGTGTATTTTCTTCCGTCTTTATGTGTATGCATTTCATAGGCTACATCGAGCAATACATGTATACATAGGGTCAACTGGGGTTCCATGAGGCCTGGTGGTGCGTGCGATCCGATTCTGCTGTCCCCCACTTTTCCCTTTAGACTGACGGGAATCTGTCCGCAGAGGATCGAGTGGCATTCCTGCTATACTTGTGATTTTGCACAAATTTCTGTTGGCAGTAAAATCCTCTGTCCAGTTCAGGGTTAGCCCATTCCACACTTCAAGGGTCTGAGCTGTTGTGGGTATGATATCTGAATGCTCAGTTCCGTAACTCTGCCATCAGGGCATCATAGTCAACAATAGTGCAGAGTGGCTCTGCACTTGGGAGTTGAAATTTTCCCCCACAGGCATTACTACCGGTTGACGATGTCTGGCAGTGGTCTCTCCTCCACCAACACCTACCGTAGACCACAGCGACCCAATAGTATGGCTCACAAGGCCCCATGCTGGGATGGCCCCATGCCATGCACGCCGGCTGTGCTTACTACCTCACGCCGTGTGCCACCCTTTTCAGACGTCCTTTCAACCGGAGCACCCCTGGGTGTGACATGGACGCTACTCCTCCTGGGCCAACCCTCCATTGCCATCTGGGGTGACCGCTGCACAGACAACACTTGGCCACGCAGGCACAGCACTGCCCTTGTCCTAGACAGCGGAATTGAGACTCAGCCTTTTCCATTCATATGGCATGACTCACAAGGCTTTTTGTGGAGCGACTGTGAGACCTCAGTCAGTAAGGCAATCAAACAAACTAATTTGTTTTGTTTTTTTGTTTTTACAATTTATTCGGAATTGACCCAAGTTCAACACTTTCACAATTAAATATGTCGTGTGAAATATATACTGTCAAGTGATAAAAATTCGAAAAATCTGTTGATTCTCACCTAGAGTATTTGATTTATTAGCTGTACAATTCCTATATTAAAATAATGCTCCGCTTCCGAAAGATGACCCTACTACATATATTTGAATTGTTTCCCAAACAGGGATCGCACTTTCACAATCCTGGTCTCCAACCAGCCGCAAATATTCCACAACAATAATTCCTGAATTAATAACCTTGATTCCAGGCACTGCAAAATACTCAGTTATTAACACATAAATATATCTCAAACACGGCAATATTAATGTAATTAAGTATAGACAACCACACTAGTCTCAAATGAAATCATCCCTAAACCATATCAGCATCTTATATGGTCTATTACCAGTATCACCACAACTCTCCCTAACGTGACATATTAACAATCACAGCTTGCCACCAAGGCAAAATATCAGACATGGTAAATTACTCAATTACAAGCCAAGTACAATAATCTATACATGTAATACAATAGCAGGGAACAAAATTTACAATCAATGCAGCAATATGTGGCACACAAATTTATGAAGTAAGCCACTAATTATTTTGGCAACTCTTTGCCTGAATCGTCCATCCTGAACGAACGGTGTCCACTATCCCTCATCAGGCTTGTCTACGTTCCCTGTCGTTCCCAAGTCTGGCTTCTTGGTCTCTCAGACCCGCCTCGCGTGGTTCCTCCTTAATACACCAACCCCGTCAAGATTTGGCTTTCCCTGAAGAGGGTACACTGCACCCCTTAGACAACCAATTCCAGGAAATTCCTGCCTTGGATTTTGGGCTTTCTGAAAGCAATACAATGAATCCAATTCCAAAATAATGGTGTGATATAATACAGGAAAACAAATGCCCCCCAAAGAAAACAGAAAATCGATTACTTCCAATTCGATTACTAGATTCCCATCGAAACCATAAGTCTCGAATTAATGGTAACAATCGATTGAGAAATCATAGACCTGCTATTTACAGAAGTTAAAACGAAGAAAAATTACAATTATATTACTCAATGTTTCATATTGGGCATTTTACAAAAGTTAAATAAAAAATACAGAAAGAAGTTCTTACTGGTTTTGGCCCTTGTTGCTTGTAGTCACTGTCGCCGGCCCAAAGTTCAGCTCTGTAGTTGGAAACTACTACATACACAAGATGGCCTCTCTCTATGAAGGCTTTCAATTTTGAATCTTGACTTCAAAATAACCACTGGAGCCAAACTGCTCCAAATGGCATGGAATTAGCCAAATGCAAGAGAGCTCTTGAACCCATGGCGACGTTACCATCACTAGAATAGCATAACAAGTGGCCCTGGATAAAAGATGGTGCACTTCTTTTATATACCACTGCATCCACCACTTGCACACACACCCAGCACAAGCATTCATCCAAACAAAAGACCTCCTTGGCTTAAGAAATAACTTACCTTTGTTCCCCCCTGGTACAACTCAAACCCACGAAACCAAAAGCCCAAAATGCTAATTACATGTAAAGGAAGTTAAGCAGAATGAAAAGAAATAGCCCTCTTACTTCATTTGGTATTCAAAACTGGAGATAAAAACATTTGCACATAAATACAAGACCTAAGTTGGCTGAGCTCTGACAGCGACCCTACGCTGCCCATGCGCCAGCCCCGCTGAGTGACCAATGCCTTGAACCGCCGTCCTCAATCGCTCGTCATCGTGGGCATCCAGGTGTGGGTAGATGCTACATGCTACCAGGCTGCTCCCTAGCTGCCTTATCATCTGGTGCGGTCCTGGTGGATGCAATATGGGCCATGCAGGCACAATGCAGACCACAACATAGGTAGCCAAGCACCAAAGTGTGAAACAGAGGTGTGCACTATCCAGGCTGACTTCCCACCATTCTCTGGGGCTATCCCGGTTAATATGAAACTAAACTATGAACAACCAGCCCACTGTGTGCAACCTTCCAAATACCAGTAACTGGTCACAGAGGTGGGCACTAAATGAGTCCGCACCCCACCCGCAGACCCTGAGCCATCAATGTCTAAGATTTCATCATCAGGAGCACCCAGGCATGAAACAGACAACAGCGACTCCAGGCAGGCTCCCCTCCATGTGGGTGTTTGAATCCACAACTTTACACTGCTTGTAGATTCTACATGCTCCTTGTCATCCCATAATCCTGGGCTTCTCCAAGGGGCACCCTGGAAGTATATTTGCAGATTCTTCATTATCAAACTCTTATCTCTGTCAATAATTATAATATGTTACTAGGGTTCCTTTTACTGCCACTCAACCCCAGTCAGATTCAACCCAAACTTTGATGGTGGATCTGAAATTGTCTTACTTCACATTCAGTCCACCCACTGGAACACAAGTCCCTCTAATTCATCTACAACAGAGGAACTTCTGAGTTTTGACCAAAGATCGTATAGCGCTGAAGGTGCAAGATGAATAACTCTGTCCAAAAGATTTAATTACCATGGGCGCTTTTTGAGCAAGCGATACGCCCGCGCAGTTTACAGTAATGCTTGGGGGCAAACTCACCAGGTACATGTGGCGCCTGCGCCTGTGCATTAATGGCGTATCTATTGCTATATATCTATGGCACCGGTGCGATTACAACGTTTTACGTGTATTCACGATGAAGTTCGCCATCTTGTGCCGCTTTGCAGATCTTTGGTTTCAACCCTGTCACTCGGTCAGTGTCCTAGGGGTGCCGACCTTGGCAAATTTTTTACCACCTAATCTTGACCGCTAGCTCTTTCCACAATCAAACACCTTTGCAACTGGTTCTCTGTAGGCAGACGTACAGATGAGGCTGGAGTTTACTTTAGTGTTTTTACGTACAAGGCAACCCTTATTCTGAAGCTAGCAACCCTTTTCACAGATGTCTGCTCTTAGAGAAGGGTTAACCCAGCAGAGCAGACTCTGCATCACCACATGACTGAGTCAGTCTTTTGAGGTTCCTGACAGTCTGCATATTGACCTCCCTGACTCAACAGAGAACATCTAGTTACTGTTCTGCACCGGACTCCCTCACCTACAGGTCTGGGTCACAGACAAACTCTTTTTTTTTCAACATGGTTGTTCGCTGGACACCCCTCTCTGTTACCCCTAATCCTGACAATTCTGCCAGAATCAGCCAGGATAGACACCTTCTATTCATGTCTTTCAAACCTTGAAGCCTCATTTAAGCAGGTTCCTAGTATATGTCTTCACAAGGAGTAAACAGTTCTCTGTTTCATGGCGTGACAAACATTGTGGGGTTCCAATTGAAACGCCAAGAAATGAAGTAACTGACTCTTTCCTGCTTCCAGGTAACTCAGAACTGCAGTCAGCAATCACATGTAGCTACCGTCTGCTGTCACAGCTACCCAATGTGCTTCCCCCATTGACTTCCCTTCCTCAGACAACACTGACCCAAGGTACCCTCTTCGTGGTGTGTTCGTTCAGCGTGTCCTTCCAAATAGCCCCTAAACACCTCCAAGGAATGTTTCTTGAGCGTCCTCTTACAAAGAGACTAATTCCTTCCTGGGACCTGTCAGCTGTCCTTCAACTACTTGCTGGTCCCTCCAATGAGCCCCTCAGCAAAGCATCATTAATCAACTTGATGGTGAAAGTGGCATTTCTATTGGCAGTTAATACCTCACGCTGAGCCAACTAAAAGCCTTGTCCATCACTGATGGCTTTATCTGATGGGAACCCCACAGTGTTTGTTTCATCCCAGTGATGGGATTCCTTACTAAAAACCAGTCAGTCTCCTTCCACCCTCCTGATATATTTGTGTCAGACATTACTAAACACATTGGGACCCCAGACAACAGTCATGGTGCTCAGTGCAAACACTTAAATGGGACTTACCCAGAACCAGAAAGTTCAGAAGTACAACATTGGAGCTCTTCATAACTATGATAAAGCTTTACCAAGCTGCAACCAGAGACACTATAGCTAGTTTGGCAGTTTCAGCCATCAAATTTGCCAACCAGGACTTGCCACAGTCCTTGGACAATCAAACTCAACGCCTCACCAGGGCCTCATCATAATGTCTGGGCAGTATCAGCATGGGTCTAATTCCCAGGGCGTGCTGATGGAGAAGATATGTAAGCCGGCATGCTGGAAGACTCCATCTACGTTCACCACATGCTACCTCACCGATGTCTTTCAAAGGGACACAGAAGAGCTCCTCATCAGGGCAGTCCACCTCTGGAGCTACCCAACAGCTCCAGTACCTGGTTAGTCAGCACTATGATCCTTAAGGTTTATATCTTCCTGTGCACACTTTATAGTTTGTCCTCGCTGCACCCCCGCCAAGGGAACTGTGCTCCTCTGCATATTTAGTGACTGTTTGGGGTAGGATGAAAGCAGAAGACTCTTCTCCACAGAAACGTGGGTGAGGTCTGCTATTAACCACTACCAGCCGGGGACTCCGAAATCGGAGCCGTATGGTTTATATGTGTGGCCGGGGTCTCCGAACTCGGACAAAGGAAACAGGGCCCTGTAACAATAGACCGTACTCCGAACAAAAGACTAGGCTGCTGGGCATTACCGGCATTTTTCACTCTCAAAAGTGGTGATAATCCAGTGTTATTTTGAAACCGTATACCAGGGTTTGGGGTATTTAGAGCAAGCGGATTACCACCGGGGACAAAAGCTCTCCACCACCGCAGTGATGAGCCAAACAGCACCGCTGCATGCTAATCTGGCCCCTATTGAAAAGAGGTCAGCAGTGCACTGAGTCAGGTTCGTGAACAAAGGACAGTTGTATAACACCGCACAATCTGGGCTCTGTTTACAAGGCTGCAGGCCTGGCTGAAATATTCGGGTGTCAATGAAGGTCACCTGTCAATTTAGAGTAGTGCCTAAAGATTACTCTTTGTGGCTATAAACGACTGTTAAATGGAATGATGAATTGTTGAAGGATTTTGAAAACAGAAAAAACGATAGTCATGCCGGCCCAGCATCCTCAACGTTGAAAAATGCCCCGGCACGAAGTGGTTAAATACCTACCCCAAACAGTGAGCTCCCTCCCATCCTTCCCCTTTTGGCTTGGACAGTTTTTAATATCAGAAATTTACGAACATGGCGGCCACTCTGCTATGCATCATAGGACTAGAGGGTGCACAAGGGTTGATCAAGATTTTAGCAAATATAATCAGACGCAAAGGAATTTGCATATTTAGCGACTGTTTTGGGTAGGTATTCAATAGTGGACCTCACCCAGATTCTGTGGGGGAGAAATCTAGATGACAGAATTTATACAAAGAAGTATGTTTGGCTTTTTTGTCTTTCTGAAGGAATATTTTTCAGATGATTTATTACACATTACAACTCAAATTTCCTATTGTTAGATGAAATTGTAGGCTTATCATACAGCTCCATGTGCGACCTGTAAAACATGCAGCTTCATTGCTTTGATGACCTGCTGTCATCGCTGTAATGACATGGGGTTTTTTTTCAATCCATAACATGTTGATCCTATGCACTGTTCCATTCATATTAATAGAGTACCAATTACATACACAAGGGAGATCTTTCCAATGGGAAACAGCTTCAATGTGCTAAAATCAGTGTCGACTATAGTCAGTGCATGATGCACTGTGATTTCTATTGGAAGTATCACATTTGCAGTCTGTGCATATATTCCTGCGTTACCCATGAGGTCCACCAAGAGTCATTTAAACGCTAGGGATTTATGCTCCAGCATGAAAAGCTCTTTGGTACTTCATAAATATCATTGAGCATTGCTGTTCACGTCTGTTAGAAATCTTCAGGAAAGTAGTTTTTGGTATTGCAAGAGTTCATTTGATGAATCTTAGATACTTTTTGTGTAACTTCATTTGATCTATAATGAATGAAAATTATTTGACATCTTTTGGATGCCATCCATGTTTGGGAAGAAATCCAAATTTTGGGTTTTTGAAGTCACTAGAAAAGGAGTGTTCCAATATTTGACCCCATAAAATATCACCGATAAACATCTCACACACATTCTGAGAAGTTTCTTGTCACCAGTGAACATGCTTAAGGAACATTCAACAGTTGTGAACCATAATACATGCTCCCCTTGGAACAGAGCATGAAATCATTGCTGCATAGGCACACTGCAATGGGAGACTTGATACAAAGATGCAACAGCTGTTCCACTTCAATACATTCACTGAATATACACACATACACACTATTATCACACTTGTCAAGTTCCTGACGCAAAGTCACGTAAACAGAATAGCTGCTAAGATCTTTATGTTATCACTATCTGATTCCCAGACCAAAACACACTGACTGTGTTTATTATGAATTTAGTAATCCGCAGTGATGTGGTAAACTGACAACAATGAGATGAGATGGTGCTTACGTTGCTCACATACTTCTTCCATTTTTCAACTTTACCAGTGTTCACAGGTTTGCTTTTGGGGCTAAGTGTATTAAAAAGTGCACTTTTAAAACATACATGTATATTAAATATTGTGCTTTTCTGGACACCCGAGAGTATTTTTGCTGTGACATTCAGGGAAGATGCTGCTCAGTTCATAGCATTTTTCTGTTTGCCATTGTGAACCCAAAATTGAAAGCATTCACAAGAAAGGGTTGCTGACTGGCTTGTACATGTAGATACGCCAAAAAATGAAGACAAGAAAAGGGAAGTTCAGAACTGCGGAATGTTAAAAACTTCTAGCACTATTTTATGCAAAAAATCTATGAAACATTGATGTTTTTCCCTTGACTGACAGTTTTGGTCACCCAAAGGCACCAAAATACCTTTAAACTAGTAAAACAAAAATTTGTCATAAGGTTGACTTTACCCTAACAGTCCTCAATCCTCCAACAGGTGAAGGATTGAGGAGTGTTGGGGTTAAAGATGCGTTAACCACTTGATGTCACATGACGTGTAATGACACGGTTTTTCTTATTTGTTCCAAGGAGGATGTGTACACTTATTTCAAAATCTTTTTCATTTCTGAGTTGACGTACTAGCACTGTGCTTGGCTGGGTTAAAGCGCAGAAGACGATCCTATATGTGAAAGCTGCTACTAAGTGGACAAACCCCAACCAACAATAAAACTGAAATGCCTTTTTCAAGTAATTAGAATCGAATTGGGAAGCCCACACCATAGGCAAAAGAGCTAAGGGGATTAAAGACATCCTTTGTTTGGGTACACCGATTTGCTACAGAGCAAAACCAACTAGCAACTCCTTTGTATGGAAACAATTGGCAAACAACACACATGGCCACCAGTGACGCCTTTATACACTATGGACCTTTTGTATTTGAACTGGTTGACATGTGGACATGTGCCACAATATTTACCAGGACAGTTCGAAAAAAAAGGATAAAGAATGAAAATACTGATGCCTAAACTCAAGAGCTGTGCCTCCCCATAGAGCTTAATGGGCATCATAGATTTATTGCAAGATTGAAGAATATGCGGGAAAATAAAACCCGTCCCCCAGCATCGTTTTCGGGTAAGAAAATCTTATGTTAATTGGCAATGAACTGTAATGAAAAATTGCTATGCATAAAACCCTTCAATGTAGTAAGAAGGGGATGAAATGTCCATTCACTTTAGTGGTTAATGAGTGCTCTCATATATTCTCTCCAAGGCGTCTTGTTACATTTATCTTATAATTTTTTCCCAGTGATTCTTTTCACATGCCTAATCTGACATGCATTTGTTTTGTGGTGGTGTGATTGTTTGCATAATTGACTTCTGCTTGCTGTGATGTGACCTACTTCCTTCATAACCCTCATGACCATCACCCTCTCATCTGCCAATGTATGATGTTGTCAACGCATGCTCAGTCCGTATATTAGGTATGTAATCAAGATCAGGTAGGCAATGTAAAAATGCTACATTGTGAATATCATTTGGTGTTAAAACAAGTGTCTGACATGCTGGCATATTTCATTGCACAATATTTGGCACAATATGTCTACCATTACTGGGGGATACCATGTCCACATGACACACCGTGGAAGCCTACGCATGAATAGACCTCCTTTCCTTCTATAGGCAAATGCACATACTAGCTATTTGTTGGAACAAATAACTTTCCCCTTGTGATTTTCTTACATATTTGGCACAATATTTCTACCATTACTGAGAGATACACCTGCGTGTGCCTTGTATGATATTACAATGGTTATAGGAGTCGTACATTGAAACTGTTATTTACTGTTTGAAATAAAACTTTGATTTGATTTTAAGATTCTTTTCCAAAGCAAATAAAACTGTGTATTAGTGAGAAAGACTGCTCAAGGGTTTGAAGTATAAGGCTCTCTTACATTTAATCTTTGTTTGACGCATGTTTCTCCAGTTAGTACATGTAGTAAGAAGTTTGAAGTAGATTTTGAGTATCCTTTTGTTGTCTATTTAAAACCACAGGTGTTTTGACTTTAATGCATGTATTTAAATTTGCATTAAGCACACATTCAACTGCTGTGTGACAATAAATACATATATAAGAATATTGATATTCAAAGTGGCATTCAAATTGATCATCTGGGATCCAATTCCATTACTTTAAACACAAAAAGTACGAAGAAATTGTGAATTTGACCTTATATACATGCATGTGGTGTTGTAAAGGATGAGTCCCTTGGGACATTTCTACTGTAACATTTTGACACACCTTAAAAGTGGTGATTTGGAAATACTTGTGCAAACAAAATACAAAAAAAAATTATATACGTGTACATACATGTGCATGTACTACATGTACATGTTTTTCTAGCCCCGATTTTAGATTGCGTTTTAATTATTGTTTCAAAAATACTTTTAAGTGTGATTGCAAGTGCTGTTAAGGTTGGTAACAGAATGACGTTATTTATTAAGCACAATTCCAAACCACCTCTTCATTCATCAATATTCTGCTAAGGGCAAGTATATGTGCTTGACCGTCTTAAATGTGCATTTAAGACCGACAAGAATAGACGTGACTAATGCCCCAGCCACAGGTATAGGCATTATCAGTGTTTAGTCTCTTGAACCAGTCTTAATTGTTATATGTTTATTCCCTTTCATAAATACTTTTTGATTCAGAAAGTCAAAGAAGTCAACGTGGGATGGATTTTCAATGATTTTGTTCCAAAATTTTACTTTCATTGTCCCGAACACCCCCAGTACATTTTATGGTATATTCCTTTTGAAAGTTTTCCAATAGAATCTTTTAAGATAAGCTTGGCGCACACTGTGCATCTCGCACACACAGACTCCTGACCAATATTGGCGTTTCACAATACTGCGCCTCTGAGGGTTTGCAACACGTTGTCCAATCACAGTGCACAAACTCTGTTGACATGCGTGTTTGGAAAGGGTCAACAGATTTCATGCACTGTGATTGGTCAACACGTTGCAAACTCGTGGAGACTATTGTGAATGACCCGTATTATACTTGATTAAACTGTCTTGTATCGATGTGCCAGTGCATGATTTGCACAGTGGGCATTACCACTTCTTGATGGGCATTATCAAATGCTAATGTACAGTCACATGACGCATTTTGACCAATATTAATAGAAAAACTGACCCAGGTACATGTACACTATTTATGAATATGGGTTAATATAGCAGCTGCAGCATGTACATGTACTTGTATGAGAATTAAGTACCAGTGCCATTGATACAGTAAAACTGGTTTCATGTAAATGTGCTTAACACAGTGCTAATTATGCAATAGAATTTTTAGATTTTACCTTGGATATTTGTGTACCAAGTCGGCCAAACAAGTGGTTCACTTGTAACCAATCTTACCAGGTCTGGCATCATCGATTTGTTATTAAAGTGAGGTGACTCAATAACGTGTGGGTAAACACATTTAAATATTAACTAATCACTACATGTTGATGTCAAGCCTTCCCATTATCAACTTGCATATATGCAAATAGAAATCCATTCACATGTAACAATTTTTCTCCGATCCTCATCAGCATTTGTACTGTAAAATTATTAGAAACAAGATATATTTGCTTTATTACTTTATTATTATTATTATTAAATGGTAGCTTTCAATTCAGTCTCCAAAATCTCTGGTTTTTGTGAGGTACATTTGACAAAGTTGGTCCAAGTTGCCGGTGAAGTAGATTTAATAATATCTGTATGTCGAAGACTAATACTTCTCATTTGCCTTGGAGAGAAATCCGTGTAGTTCCTTAGCAAGTGAGGGTATTTGTGGATGCAAGTGTCTATAATAAAAACTTGTTCATATATACATGAATACATGCATGGTGACAAAATAAATAATTCTTACTACTTACTAATTATTTGATTTGAGTGATACGTTTTGATGATAATTTTCAGGTGAAGAAGAAAACAGAAACAGCATTCCTTTTGCACAAAACCAAACTGCAGGCTCTTCAAAATATGGTACAGCAGGTAACAACAAAACCTTGGATTCAGAAAAACTAAAGCAAACCCAACCCCAACTCTCAGTCTGAAGTCCTGTCCCCCACTTAATCCGCAGTAACTAATGCAGTTACTCAACCCCAACTCTCAGTCTGAAGTCCCCTCTGCCACTGAACTTCCAATACCCAACCTTGTTTACCCAACCATGACTCCCAGCATGAACTCCCCTTCCAAAGAAGATCTCCAAACTGTACCCGGCTTGAAACTGATTAGAGCCAGGTTTGCTGATAATAAAGGTGATGAATTAAAATTTGTTATTGAACCATCCTAAGTTTAAGTATGCCCGTCAGTGTTCCTGGTGGCATAGTCAAGTTGACAAGAGAATGTCATGCCTTAAATTTCTTGGATTGGGCGTCTGCTTTTATGTAGAAAATTAAACAGCTACCCCCAAAACAGTAAATTCTGTTAACCCCTTCACACAGGGAAGCGGTAAGAGCCGCCGTAAAAATTGAGATCCCTCAGCCCGCTTTTCAGCTATTATTTTCTGCCCACGCTCGAGCGAACACGATGAAAGAAGGCATACCCTGGCTCTTGTATATATGGTGATTGGCCTTTGTGTGTTGCCAAGAAATGAAAAGGCCATATTTGCATCAAAATCACCAGCTTCACAATTGTCCCCGCTTTGAAAAGAGGCAACGGGAATGTGGAAGCGTGAATAGAGCCGCATGCCACCGAACAATCAGCGTTTTACTGTGTAAATCAAAGCGTGCAGAGCACCCAGGGCCACAAACCAAGAATCTCTGGTTTGGCAGGCGGCCTTCGTGGCCAAGCGAGGCTGGAATTCTCGGTATAGGCTTTCAGAAAAAAGTGGTATCACTTTTGAGATCCATGTGAAATCCAGTGAAATCCATGACTTAAGTTCATTGTAAAAACTTTCACTTGAATGAATTGTAACTACTTGTTTGCTTACTCATAGGTGATGTTTCTGGAAATTCAGAAATGAGAAGTCATCCTCTGAGTCAAATACCAGAACACGAGGCTGATCTTGATGAAGATGACATTGATATGTTGGAGGATGTGAATGAAGAAAAGGAAATCTACAGAACTAAGGTATACACTGATTAAAAGGCACCAGAAAAGAATTTTTTTCAATTTCTGCTTTGCAACAGATTTTCTGAATCAGTAGATGAGTTTACCACCGATTTCCTATTTATGCTAAAAACAAGTCACAAATGAGCACTGTCGGGAAGTTTTTGTCCCTGATTTCAGAAAATTTTATCATATAATAATGATATGCAGCGATCCCTGAAATGTCACTGAGAGATACAGGACGTAAAGTTTTTGCCTCAGAATAAGGTTACACAAAAGATTATCAACAACTGTCACAATTGATGCCAATTTCAAACGTGTGTCGAAAGGTAGAAAGGTGGATTTGGTCCCTGAGCTGCCAAGAATATTTCCTGTAGGACTGCAGACTTATTTAGTATTCTTCAGGATCTTGACGAAGGAAAGCTGTAAGAATAAAATGTCACTTCAGCTTTTCAATCGGGGCAACTGTTGTGCCTGCAGCATTGTTAACTGTCAATTTGAGCCAAAACTCAGATCAACTTCTGGATGAAAGAAAGTGAAATCATGAAGTCTGAACATGGGTTTGGTCACAAAATAATAGAAAATTGATTGATTTTAATTTTTTTATTTTGAAATGTGATCCAAAACTTGTAATGTCTCTTGAAATGGTTACTTTAATTCTGCACAAGGAAGCCATACATTTAGAGGATCTCTTTCAGTGCACACCAGCTGCAAACCTTCCGCTAGTGAGGTTACAGCATAACATAAACATAGGAATGTAATTTGACTAGTGCTTAAATGTTGGTCTGAATGGATGCATGAAGAAAATTTGTGTTGTCGACCATTAGACTTGTTCTTTATCAGTGCACTGATATCTTAATCAAAAAGTGTTACAAAACTTGCCTGCTCATCCAGTTATTTTGATTCGATATGATTTAACTGCAGACAGCCATTTGTGTGGGTGATCTTGCTCGTAAGAAACCCAAAACCTTGGATCGCAAGTACAAGCTGTACTACTGGAATATCTTGACTATTGCTGTATTCTATGCTTTGCCAGCTGTCCAGCTTGTCATGACATATCAAGCAGTAAGTGAATTGTATCTATTTCTAATGCAGGGCTTGAGGGAACAATTACCTTTTAATAACTCTCTTTTACCTTACTTGACTAAATATCATTAGACAAGCCTGATCAAGCTGTGCAGGGTTAATCACACCTATTTTTGAATAGCAGAAGACTATCAATTCTGCACTGCATCTAAAAGGCTCTCTATACTAAAGAAACCTCTATCCAAGTTAGACGTTGTTTGTACATCACATAACAATCCTGTGTAACCTATGCACTTGAAAAGCTCCACCAAGTCAAATTAACTTTTCACTAAGGAAGCTTACCTCTGAACCAGAACAAGTTTATTTTATTTTACAACATTGTTCACTACACATCCAGTTACAGCCAACATTCTGGACCTGGATTGCAGTATTTAACATGTAATAAATTGGTCCCTTTTGATCTTCATGGAATAAATAGTCAAAATGAATGACAAGACAACTACATTGCCATGTGGGTTGTTGCCAAAATGACAACATGTCATGCGTCTTGGCAGACAGAATTCCTAACTTGAATTTTTGTCAGGAAAAGAATATAGCACCTTTATTCTGAAATATAGAGACAGAAAGAAAAAAAAGACTAGAAAGAAAAAAAAAGGGCCTAAACAGCCTGATACAAGTGAAGCAGAACAGAGTGAAAACAACTTAAGAATCGTTTCACGTGGAATTTTCATGGAATTTTATATATAAAAATTGTACAAAATCCATTTAACAATAGTTGTACCGCAGTCATACGTGTAGATTGTCAATTTTTATTGGTCGTGAACTGATGTGATGTGTGCTACAAGTGCACATGTATCATTCATGTGTCGTGCGCACTGTTGATGTTGCCGGGCTGCAAAAAATGGTGGATAACATTGATCTTTCATGATGTGTCGTGTCTACTGTATTGTAATTGTGTAATCTTGGGTACAAGGGTGGATAGCCGCGATGGTACTAGAACGCACCAATTATTGTCTGAGATATGCTCTGTGTGGGGGACATTGAAGCACTGTGTCTGCATGTGCTACTCTCTTCACTCTCACCATGATGGAACCCCTGGGTTGTTAGCCTTCTGTTTGTGCTCCCAGCTATACATGTACATACGCTCTTGGAACACGAGTATGCTCTGATCACAGTTTCTGCAATCCGAATCACCATTGCTGTTTATACAAAACGCTCATGCCATTGTCTCTTTTCGTCTGTTCTTCAATCTTGTCAGTACTTTTCAACATTATTTGGTGTAAATAATTCTTGAAATTCAACCAGTCAATAAACCCCCCAGTGCTTTATGGACCCCAGGTTTCTGTTAAGCAAGTTTGTAATAAATCCTAGATCTCCAAAAAAAGAGACACAGGACATTACAATCAAAAATTTTCCTTAAAATTTAATATCTAATTAACTGTTTCAGTTTGTCAAAGTTTTTTAATTTACCTTGCATAAAATCATTCCAGTGAAATCTATGACCATGGTACATTTATAACAAAACAATTGCAGCCTTCAGTGACAGGGTCCATGGGTTTTGTACACCCTCGGGGGCAATTATTAATTGTTGCCTGCGGTGTAGGAGTCCATGGTGTTTTGTACACCTGAGGGGGCAATTGTTAATTGTTGCCTGTGGCGTAGGGGTCCATGGTGTTTTGTACACCTAAGGGGGCATCTGGCACTGAAGGTGAAGCCGAGGATGCCATTTTCCCCCGAGGGTGTAAAAAAGCCATGGACCATGTCACTGCAGGCAGGTTTTGTTATACTGTGTTCATAGATTTCACTGGAACAGTCTTATACAAATGTATGTGTAATATATGTGTTGCACCCCTGAAGTCCACTTGACTAGCCTGTGCAGGGTGTACATTAAAGGTGAATGAAACTGCCAAAATGAAGACAAATGGACACTTGTTGAGTGTGGTGTGGTGGTCAGTGTTCACTCATCAAAGTCTTGGATCAGAATCCATAAAACAAGATTGCCAATAAATGAAAAAGAAATTAGTAACTCAGTCAGAAAACTATTATTCTAATAGAAAATTAAATAGATTGATCAGCTAAATACACATGAGGCTTCTTCTACAGACTTATATGTCTATCTGTGATTTCTAAGTGCATTTTGCTCAAAGTCAACTACCTCATACACCTGACTGAAAATTGATTCTGGTTTCGATAAAAATATTGATTCTGACTCACTTCATCATAGACAAAATTGATTCCATCACCTAAATCAGCACCGAGCCTATCCTTATCTCTGGTCCAAAGATGACTCACTGCCTGGTTATGCTTGACGCTCCCCCATGTTGTGCTCTAACTTTATGGCACATGCTACATGTATTTACTCAAAGGATCTATCAGTACAAAATGGCTCTTGTTAGCAGCCAAATCAGCCAAAATTATCAGCCAAAAGAGGGGGCCAAGTTCCTAGAGAAATACCTGTTTCAACAAAATGAACATTATAGTAATTATGGTTCTCTTCACAGAAATTTTCTCAGAAGTTTCTCTTCACATGATTAAGAATGCCATTCTCCAGAAAGTTCCACAGCAACAACATCTAAAAGTTATGATAGCAACAGCCAAAAACTATGCGTAGCTTTCCAGAAACTTTTATAAGCAGTTCATAATATTAGTACCGGTCTGTATAAAACAGAAACAAGTTGGTGAGCATTTAAGGTTAAGAAATAATTTAAGGGAACGCAGTACCAGTACAGTGTAAAACTTACCGTCCAAAGTCAATCATGAAAGCAATTTTTTACACATGATTACCAACAAATTATTGAGTCTACTGCCTGCATCCTATGAAGATAACCAATACCTATGCATTATTTCCTAGCCCATTACTTCCATTTGCTAAATTCTCGATCATCAATAGCACATCCCACTCAACCCCCCCACCCCCTTGAAGGCGTCGGCCATGTTCATCCTCGTTTTCTTAGCACCATGACGTTACTCCGGCTCGGAAGTTTTGGGAGTGTTTCGGTGTTATTCCTCAATAACCTATTTGTTTATTTGTTACGACTCTTGTGATCTGATCGTTCCTGTTTTCATTTTATTCCTGGATATTTCACCGTTTCTTTTTCAGTCTTGAGCAGGTGGCAGACTGACGTTGTATTAACCTATTTTCAGAGTTCACCAAGTGGTGCTATTGTTTGTGGATAAATATATTTCTGTTACTTCAGAATATATTCAGTACGTGTGTCTATGTATTCTGCTTGTTTGTATATATTGTATGATTCGCCCTAGTTGTGGCATTTCTTGTTCATAATTTGATAAGTATATTCTCGGATATTTTGCTTATTGATTTTTCATATCGCCAGGTATTTCGGCATTTTTGGTTTCTTGATGTTTCTCATATTTGCTTGTTGGTTTTTCATGATTGCTGGATATTTTGATTTCTCTCTGGGTATTCTGTGTATTAGATGATCGAAAACCTGAGGGAAGTTCGAGTTACTCTTCACCCAGGGATGACTTAATTAAAGGACAGCGATGTGTTGGTTTTGGTCCTTGCTAAGCTAGGGAATTGGACAGTGCGTGGTAATAACTATTCCCTCCTGTTGGCTTGTCCGGGGTACGGCCGTGCGATACCCTTACTTGCTTTAGTATTGTACTGTCGAGCATACAAGTTCACTTTTCGAGCATTGAGTGATATTCGCAAACTCATAGCAGCAGCACTGGTGTGGTCTCTGGTACTAACAGTGTGTATGCTGTGTGCCCTCGGGCCCTGAGATCTGGTATCTCCAGTCCGATCTCACTCCGCTACTGCCTTTGGAAGTGAGATTAATCTGTAGTGAATTCCAGAACAGCTTTCAACAGTCCTGCCCTGGTTTTTTTCTTGACAATCCCCTCATTGTTCAGATCTACCGCCTGGATAATTAAATTCAGTGGACAGGGCGGGGCACTCCATTCCAGTAAACAGTATGGGAAGCTTCAGTGCATGCAGCTTCCTCTCACTCCTTCGCTGTGCAGCAAAGCTTCAAGAAGCCACTGGTCCACTACAGAATTCAACAAGCAGCCATTTTTTTGCTCGGTAATTACATATTCCAGAGCACTGATTTTATATTATTTTCTTGTCTATAGCCATTTTTTTGTTCCACTTGTGTCTGGATGTGGAGATAGGATCTGGCTTGGCAGGGTTTGCTCTTTAAGTTGAATATCCCTGCGGAAGGACACATTTTCTTTGTAGTATTTATTCTTGTAAATATTTATCTATGACAATTTTGCCGAGTCAAGAAGCGGCTGGAGAAGGTCGAGACTCAAGCTTTTCATTTAGGGGTAATTATTTCCATCTTCACTTAAATAAATTTTCGACCAAACCTCTAAAAGTCTGTCACACTAGGGGCCACTTGGGCAACTCAAAACTTGGCACACCGTAACAGACCTTGGTGTGCCGATAGGCACATAGAGCATTCCTCTCCCTGTGGGCCTTCATCAAGCTTCAAGCATCACTGGCCCCTACACTCCACTTCTGCCTCTGAGAGCATCGCTGAGTTTGGCATTAGCGGGGCTGCTGGGGCAGCTCAAAGCTTGGGACACCTTAGTGCAGCTGTCGTGCAGGGATCTCTCTGGTGAGTGAGTCTCATCTTACAGGCCTCTTTAAGCATCGAGCAATGTGTTTGGCCCGCTGCCGCTCCTCCATGATTGGAGTTCGTGTGAGTGTGCCCCTTCGGGGCGAGACTCAGCATCCTGCAGTCGGCTCAGCTCCCCGATATTGGTTCGCTGTTCCTGCAGGTGTTTTCTGGTGAGCACGTCTCACACTCCCCTACGTTGGAAGCACGTACAAATCGTCCCTTTCATCGACGAATAGGGACGGGTCCCTGCGTATTACAGTGGTGATCTGCTGCGTGAGAGAATGTTGTTCAGCCATTACTCGCAGCTTCTTCACCCTAGCTCGTGGTTGCTGCCAGGTCCTCACCGCTTGTGGTGGCTGTGGAACTTAAACTCCCACCACTGAGTTTGATCAGACATGGCCCGTTCGACTTAGCAGGTTGCTTCTCACCTAGTGTTCCCATATCCTTTGAGGTTGGTTGGCTTTCGGCAATAACGTCTCACCCAACGACAGTGACTAAAAAGTTAGCCTGTTCCCATTCCAATTGAGATCTGTTAGCATCCGGGACTGGGCCCGCTCTAGCCTTTCCGGCCAGTTCTTCATGCTGGGACACCAAGACCTTGGGCCTGCTCCATCATCAGGGCTTTTGGCCCCCCCCCCTATTGCAGCCAGGCCCCAACCCTTGCAGTACCCACAGAATTTGAACTCCTCACGGTCCAGTTTGGCTGGGCGTGGCCCGCACGATTGTGAGGGTTGCTTGTTGGCAAGTGTATCCTTACCCTTTGTGATTAGTTGTTTTCTGGCAACGACTTCTCACCCAACCACTATGACCAAAAAAAAAAAAAATGGTGGCTCAGGCCCGTTCCAGTTCCGGTAGAGATCAGTCAGCATCCAGGATCAGGCCTACTCCGACCTATCTGGCCCATTCTTCACGCAGGGACGCCGAGCCCTTAGGCCTACTCCGATGATGGGTTTCAGCCTCCCTCTATTGCTGGTCCCCTTCTGGGAGTCACTATGCCCGCTTGTCATTCTCTGGCTCTGGTTCAGCGGGCCAACTCTCCAGCTCTTTCTTCCAACAAAGAGTCTTACTGAGCACCCTACGCCTTCAACCACTGCCCTCAGCCATTCTTTATTATGGGCATTCTGGCGTGGGTAGACACTACAGTGTACATTGTACATGCAACCGGGCCACCCCCTGCCGTAGCTAATGTGGCCCCAGTGGACAGGTAACATAGGCATGATGCAGACCACAATGCAGACAGCCAGTCTGCTTTGCTGTCAAGGTTTCTGCACACTGTCTATCGCCAAGTCTGTGCCTCAGCCAACTGGCGGGAAATAATTCTGCACTATGCCCACAGACCTTTTATGACCTCCACATGCCTGATCCCACTGCTGTCATTGGGTAACCTAGGCGTGTATTCGTCATCAGCCAGCCATGGGCGGACTGTCTTCCATTTCTTGCCCTGCCCTGGTTGCCATTCGTATTTGGAAGAACTATTGCGTTCTCCAATCTACATGCACGTTTTAGGCATCCAAATTCACGGAACTTTACACTGTAGTAAATTCCAAATGCTTCTTGTGATCCAGATACAAGATCCTCTGATGTGGGGTGTCCAAATTCATATACTGTCACTGTTACAAAGTCATGAGAGACGTGGTGACCTCCTTTGTTCGACCGTGAATCTTTCCAACGGACCATTGCTGTTTGTGTTACCGGAGCAGTTTTGATCCTGGCATCCATCACCGTCTTTTCAGCACATCGCCAATGCTGTTAGCCTACCAGTGCTACCATCACCGTGATGTCATCCCATGGAACCCCGCAGTACTGGAGCAGTTTTCTTCAAGCTCGGTCGACGTTTGCCCACCACTTAACTTATTTTCTTGCTCTACGGGACTTTGGACAATCTCAGTCACAAGTCACATTATTCACTGGACAAGCAAGCAAGAACTGTTTGTGAACTTTCATAGCCGATTATGATGAACTTACAGTATATACCTGTGCATTATCCTTATTTATCCTTCAACAATAATTCCATGGAAGCTAATCCACTTAGAATAAATACCATGATCAGAGAGTGTAACTTAACTCTTAGTCTGATCATATAATTGCTTGTAGGGTTACAACATTTCAAATTGTAGAGGAATCTTATGACATTCTAGTGGGTATCACAAATTAATTTTGGATAATAGTACAAGTCTATCACATACTATCGCACCGCCCTCTACAGGGTTTTCTCCAGTCTCTGACCTTTTCATTGTTCATAGCTTATCAGAGTTTCTTCTTTTACAGCTTGACAGCATTTGTCCAGCCCTCACTGCAGTCTTACTTGGGGTCCTCTTTCTTTTTATGGATAATTCGTAGCATTTTCTTGTCTATCCACACCTACGCATTGCTCAGGATGGGTGTGGTGAACTTCCCGTGTGAAAGGGTTGATTTAATTCCACCCATCTCTAGACAGGAGAGACCTGTTGCTAACTTATTGGTGGTCATGAAGGATCTGGAGGAGATACAATGGAACAGTTCTGGTCCTCCTTCCCTCACCGATCTTGTATACACCAGTCAAATCCTGCTCTGCCTTCTCAATCTTCACGAGCAGGGCTTGGGACCAGAGGAGACTTTGACACTTCTCCCATCCCCTTAGGTCTGACGCTAATGGTTACATTCCTTGTCAAGTGCCTTCAATGCCCAAATTTCTAGGCACTATCTGCGGTAGCAAGGTTCTAGCAGACATTTACTCAGTCACATGAATACCTTTGTCTGCTCATTCAGCTACCCTCTTGCAGTCATGGTTGCCCCTCGTTTGGCCAGGGTCTTTATTGGAGTCCTACCTTTGTTGATACAGGTAACTGTTGCATGTGCATGCATGGGTTCCTGTCACAGCAACTTGACCCCTCTCAAGTTCAATTCAGACGTCATTGGGATGTTGTTTTACTTCCCATATCTCTCACCTGGGCTTTTTATCCCACATGCATATCTTCGGCCTGAAGACAAATCCTCAAGACCTGATGCCTTTTGCCGTCAAGATACACTTTGTTAACAGTTGAAACTGACGATGACCTTCAACTACTGGTCTCTACCGGCTCTTCCTAATCTTCGTGGGGCACTCCTGTCCCCAAACTTTCCAAGTTTAGGCACAGGAGTACATTGGTTAGCACATTGTCACTTCAACAGATAAATTTCTACAGAGGTACACTCTCACTACGCCTCAGCCTCCTGAAAGTTGGATGTTCCGAGGAGCCCTAGGCTTTGGGATTAACCTGAAGGTCACTCATGTCTTGAAGCCAATTACTCCTTTACACACGTGTGCTCCAACAGAAGGATTCATGTAACAGAAAAGACACTATATTGCAGTGTGACTGAGCCAGTCCCTTGGTATCCGACCGTCTGCCAGTTCTGCCTTGACTTGGAACATCTACATTTACATGTAGTTGCTGTTATTCTGCACCAGACTCCCAGCGATTCTGTCAGAATTAGCCAGAGAAAACATCTGCTATTCAGACCATCAGACCTTCCTAACCCTGAGAATTAATTTATCCATATTCCTAGGGTAGCATTGATACTGGAGTACACAGTTCTCCGTTTTCATGACATGAACAGTGTGAACTCCAATTCAATGCTGATCTGTGCAGTAACTGATCCTCTTCTACAGAACTTAGTACATGTACAGTACGTTGCATTTGAAAGTTAATGATGCAAAAAGGAATGGGGAAAAAAAGCGAAAGGAATTCGCATTTCGCAATTTGACCACAACTTTTCCCCCCTGCGAATTTGCAGCAAATCGGATGCGAAAGGGGTGAACGACGTGTGAAAACCGTGCGAATTTTTTGCGAACACGGCGTGAAACATTTGCGAAAACATTGAGAAAAAAACAGTGTACAAAAACAGTGCGAAAGGTTGCGAAAATCATGGGGAAACTTGCAAAAACGAGAAGCATTGTGCAGTGAAAATGCTCAACACTTGCCACACGTGCACAACTATTATGCAGTGAAGAGTCCATTACGCAGGCTGCTCTGCGCTTGGGGCCGGGGCCGGCCGGTCGGGCCAACTCACCACATGGAGTGGGCTGTTGTGGTCTGGTAGCGATTTCCTCGGTCGAGCTGTCCAGTCCATGCACCACGGCGAGCTGCGCCCTCATGGGGCAGTTGTTTTCTGGGATTACCATAAATAAACACTGGTCAATGTCGGAGAATAAATGTTAAAAAGTTTTGTTGATGTTGCGTGATTAAACGGGAGTCCCCAAGTCATGAAGTCAAGAAGCACATGAAATGTACATCACTACATATATGTATTACAACAAACTTAACTCTCTCTGCTTTGGTGACATGGGTTATTTGCCCTCTTCTTATTTATTCTCGTGGTTTAGTTTGGCACACAAAAAAACAACAATGAAATACTACATGTAGTATTTTGTTACTTAAAGGTTTCTTTAGATCAACAAAGAAAATCAACTGGTTAAATTGTACGTGTATCTTCATGTAGCAAATCTCGTCTTTTCGCCGATTGTGTTCGGTGTGACATTTCGGGTCTGTTTTCACTTGGGTTTCTGATGACATGTTACTTTCTGTGGTCACATGGTTATTGGAAAAAGTCAGCAATTGGACTGTCCATGAATGGGCGTGCAGTAGCAGTCAGGATGTCGCGGTAGCTGTAGATGCAGTGTGTGCTTCGCGATGCGGTGCGGCATGCACGAGGTCCCGTGGCGGTTTTTGAAGGGATTTGGTAGGCCCTAATATTTTTTGTCACGAAAATGTCGAGATAACCGGATACAAGGCATTTATTCCGAAATCATGGTACATACATCTGCCAATACATATAAATGTATTTCACATACATGACAACATGTGGATACATGTACATGTGCACATATGCGGTGCACATGTTGAGCATCCATCCAACTTCCAAGGGGTTAATTTAAACACCACAATAGCCAGCTTTGATTTTGCCTATCGCATTGTATTTTGCTCAAAACCGAGAAACATATTGCATTGACATTTTAATGCTGTCTTCCTCAAGTAATCTGAATTTCCTGAGAATTGAAGAACTTTTCTCTCAAACTGATTTTCCTCCACTTTTCATATTCAGCGATGCGCATGTTTGAAACCACAGAGAACAAAAACTTCCTGATGTCTACATGTACATGCACAAATACTACTTAATGAAGCAAGCTTGCAAAATTATTTCCCCACTACCAGAGAAAATCTGTGAAAATCTTTTCCCACTTGTGGGAAAAAGTGCGAAAATCTTTTCTCACTTCTGGGAAAATCTGTGAAAATCTTTTCCCACTTGTGGGCAAATCTGTGAAAATTTTTCCCATTTGTGGGAAAAAGTGTGAAAATCTTTTCCCACTCCGGGGAAAATCTGTGAAAATATTTTCCCACTTGTGTGAAAAGATGTGAAAATATATTCCCCCTTTTGGCACACTTTTTCACAATTTGTGAAATGAAAAAGAATTCCTGGGAAGAGAAAAAATATGAAATTTTTTTCCCATTTTGGTGTTAACTTTCAATTGCAATTTACTGTACGTGTACTGCAATCACTAATTACAGGTAGCTACTATTTGTTGTCTCAGCTACCTATGTGCTTCCCAAATTAATTTCTATCCCGTAGATAACACTGACCCCAGGTATCCTCTTCCTGGCAAACATTTTGTTGCTCCCAACAGCTGCTTCACTCCTTGATACTGGTCTGTTGATGATATCCTCTACACATACTCTCATTGAGTCTCATGACACCCCTTTCACCTTCGTCGTTGGTTACAATTTAAGGCCCTGTTCATTGTCTCTGTACTAAAAGTGGGCCAGGAATCGAAGCTGAGAGGTACATGTATTGTGCTTCTTCTATCATTACCCTTAAGGGGAGAGTTTCCCTTCGCTATTTGGATTTCCTTAGCTGTTAGAATCATCTGTTCCAAATGGCTTATTTTCTCAGACGTCAAACCTTGCCATCCTATCACGATCCACGATGTTAGGCTTATATACATGCGCCTTGCAACATCTTCAATTAGTATATGTTAGTGGTTATCTACATGGCTATAGATAACGCTACGACCATTTACCTCAGGCTACCCTTAGCATGGGTTGCAATGAGTTCTGCCGAGACATGCCAATAATACCCTCTTCACAAGAACAAGTACATGTACTTAGTCTACCCTCAGTGATACTCCGTATCTTTGGGTGTCCTCCTTTCATGGTCCTACGCACTATTAAGTTTGGTATGTTGACTGGCCTTCTGGCCCAGATGACCAATGTATACTGTAGATGACACGTTTGTGCTCATGATGTCCTGGCCGTTTCATCAGTTGGGGCTACAAGTATTTCAAAGAATTTCCTGTAATAAAGATTTGTAGAGAGGCTTGTTAGAAAACCCATACCCAGTTCACCTCCTGCTACTTCAGTGATGTTTGCAGGGGGTCCATACACATGGTCTGACTGTGGGCTGGACAGCATTGCAGTTGCTCCATTGCAGATCATGCTCTACCTTTGCATGAGGAGGTACTCAAGCAGTCACTATATAAGGTGGCTAGATACTTGGCAGTGCGTCCTCACCTTCCTACTGTCCACTGGTTTGGTGCTACTCTGAATAGGTATTGGTAATCTGCAAGGAGACACTCCCCCCCACCCCCACCTTATGTGGGTGGAGTCTACTACGGCATATCTACTAGATTACCAGTCTCCCTCCCTCCTCTTCACATGGCCTTGGCGCACTTTTGCACATCGAAAAAAGGACGAACATGGTGGATGCCTTCATGGGGTGGGGGCAAGTAATGGGGGCTCACCATTAGTGATGGAGAATATCGCGAATGAAAGTAATGGACTCGGAAAATAATGCATAGGTATTGGTTATGTGGTAAGTATGCAGTAGTAGACTCAATGCACATTAGGTGGCTGGAGAAAATTTACAATGGCAAAATTCAGTAGTTTCTGGAGAGATAAATCTATTTGTCTTTATGCCCTGCAACACTCTGACCATGTACTGTCTTGAAGACAAAGGATTCAGAAGTTTATAGACTCTGGCATAACTTTTATGAACTACTCTTCCAAACAGAACCTCCTTCATATTTTCACTTCCTTGACCTGTCATTGACAAGCTGCCAAAAATTAAATGAAAAGGAATTCAAAATACCTGTAAAACTGAAGACAAATGGACACTGGTTGATTGTGGTGTGGTGGTCAATGTACACTTATCAAAGTCCTGGATCAGAATGACCCAGAGAATTTAGGCCTATGCACCCCTCCAATGTCCCCCAGGAAGTGACATCATCCCCCAACACATACCCAACACATACTGTTTCATGTACAAGTAGGGCACCTCACACGGAACAGTGTGAGCACTACGTGTTTCAATAAAAATGGGGGGGGGGTGTCCTAATACTCAATATATGCATATTTTATTACGAGATAAATTAAAACACTTTGATAAATTAAAACATGTGAACAGTAAAGTAAATATTAAAATTTCAATGAAATTTATTGCAGGGTTGTGTGATTTAAATTGCGATTTAAATTATTTTTTTGAAAAAGTCACTGATTTAAATCAACATATTTAATTGTGTGGGTATAAAGGCAAAAATGTTTCAATTTTTAAATTTTTTACTGATTACAAATGTTTGCAGGTTTTGCACATTTTAAACAGTAAATCTCCCCTCTGTGAGCCTTCCAGTTCCTAGTACTAAAGAAGTATGAGTGTACATGTGTTACACAAAATTTGGGTTGGTAAGATTTTTATGTTCAATTCTGTCCACTTGTTTCAATTTAAATCAGCTTTTTGGATTGAGTAAGTGTATTTGATGCAAAGGATTTATAACCAGAATTTAATTTTATTTCATTTAAATTGCCCACTTCAGAGTTTAACCATAGAGGAAGGACACGGAAGGAGTTAGAATTCTGGCACTTCAAAGTGCTCGATGAGCATTGCCGCCCGGTCATACAAAAAACAATAGTCATCATCATCATCATGGTGACGCCAGTGTGCCGGCAGTGCATGGGCGTTGCTCAGTGGCTGACATAATAAGTTAATTGTCAGTTTCCATTGTTCGGCATTCAAAGTGGCTAGTTGTAACTGATTGAGGCTGATTTCAACAATCCTCATATCATCAGAAAGTTATTGGTAGGTTTGCATACGTGCGCTGCTTCTACAGTATGTTTCTGTTGGTTGGTTGTTTCTGTCCAGGAGCAACGAGAGTGGAGCATCATGCCTAATTGTGTGTCCTATCAGTTGTAAGCACTGTTTGCGAAGCGTTGTTGTAGTAAACATTCCATAAAAGCCCTATTACTGCCTGCAGCTTTAGCCAGACAAGTGGGCCCAGTTGTATCCTAGCAGTATTAATTTGTGCATTTTGTTTGCAATTAACTACAACTTACCATGGCCAGGAAATAGAGAGCAAAAAGGCTCTGACATTAGATCTACTTTTGCTATCGGAAAAATCTTGTTTACTTTGATACGCTGTTGCGTTATCCATGCAATGTTTGTAATTTTATTTTGTCTTTACAAAACATCAGTTTTTAAAGTCTTTGTACGAATTTTGCTAAGACTGGCCAATGTGATGCTGACCACCACTGGACAGTTATTATAAGTTCATAACAAACAAAATATGCTATTTCATCACGAGGAGCGCACAAGAGATCTCACGAAATACCTTTCTGTATAAATACCGTAAAAAAATGATTCAAATAAAACACAATATCTTATAAACACCTTGGCTATTCATTTCCAAGGGCAATGACTGCACATGAACACTACTTAGGTAGTGTTCATGTGCACACAGGCACACAGGCCAATACAAAGCAACTGTGCAAGCATTAAATTTGCTGTTGTTTTCAGATCATACCAAGCACCATCGGTGGCATGAATATAAAACTTCCGATACTGCGATGTACAACGTTTTAAGAATGCAGATTACCAGTGAAACATCCTGGCAGTGATCATAGGTACAGAAGGGGCTTATGGTCGTGAAACAGGTGGTGCTTAGCATGCGATTGCAGCAATTGCGGTAATTGGCCGCATGTTATAGCCCGGGTAGTTCGAACTTCTGTGTCCTTCCTCCATGGTTTAATATGGTAAAATATCAGTGTACATCAACAGTTTACATCTCTACAAGTATACACTTACATATATTTTATTAAAATTGGAAACGTTAAGTCATTATAGTGTAACTAAGAATACTAAATTCACTAAAGTAATTTTTAATCAAGCCTAAGTCAATTGCTCTATGAAGCTGGATCATAAACAAAATTAGACTGCTTGTTGCACATTGAGCAAGGTAAAATACCAGCATTTTGGACAGGCACACATGTAGCATGCAAAATAAATGCATACATACCTGATGTTTATGACATTTCATTTAGTTTGTTTCATTCTTATTGTGGCCCAGCAAGCCAAATTACAAGAATACTACAAGATTCATATAAAGTACATCAAAAAGACATCAAAAATAACAAGTTCAACCATATAAAACACCAATCACGATTTACATTTATTTAAACCTCAAAATAGACTAATTAAAATTCATGTAAAATACATTATAAGTACATCAACAAATAGGACGGACAAACACGTTGATCACTAATCATAATTATAATTCTAATAATTGAAACGAATAAAGACTAAACAAAGAGAGGAGCTCAAACCTACTTCAGCGGGGTGGACTTTGTATGATTTCTCTATTATTGCATGAATTTCATAAGCCACAAGAAGGCCTGTATAGATTCTCTAATTATGAATTTAATAGATTATGTAAATGGAATAATATTTACCACTAATGGGTCATTAGGGAGACATTCCCATAAGAGCAACTTTACTGTCCCATAATTCAATATTCCCTGATCTGATCTGAAGCAAACTTTGTATGTTTTCATTATGAACCTAATCTATCATCTCTCAAAATTTGGACAGTAAAATTCGGTCTCTTTTTGGTAGTTTGAAAATAGGGAGACACTGAAATGTCTCCCTAAAAGCCAATGTCTCCCTAACATGCCTAATGCTGAAAAATTTACCACAAATGTCTCCCAAGTGACTTATTTGTAAATATAGGGCTATTCTTAAATTTACTAGTCCTACAGGGTAGCAATGAAATAAAATTAGAGTTACTCAACTCCCTGCCACGAATGGTTATCCTCACAGGACATGACATGTTACTCACTTATTAGTCATTTGATGCATGTACATGTATTATTACAAGTATCCTGTTAACAAATTTTTGAACTCTACTTTTGTCAAAACTGACGAGTTCAGTTTAAAACCTGGTATGCGCTTTATCCTGAGGGTACATGTACCGGTAGGTGTTATTCTGCATGCACTTCACCAAGGCTAAGACATGGTGGTTTGTGATTTTAATCAAATTACTTGATGTAAATTTCTTAATTTAAATCCGAATTGGTTCAATTTTGTCACAAAACAAATAAATGAAAGAAAACTATGACACAGATAATTTGCTTGCTTTTGAATAGACAGCCAACTTGTCTCAAATTTTTATAACAATTAAAAAAAGCTGATTTAAATTTTGAAAAAAATCTGATTTAAATTTTGAAAAAAAATCTGATTTAAATTTTAAAAAATCAGATTTTTTTGAAATCAAAAAGGTCAACAGCCCTGATTTATTGATTGTGATTTCTTTTGTTGACCTTTTTTATG
Source organism: Acanthaster planci (assembly GCF_054643075.1). Lineage (NCBI taxonomy): Eukaryota > Metazoa > Echinodermata > Asteroidea > Valvatida > Acanthasteridae > Acanthaster > Acanthaster planci. The sequence goes on along the minus strand of NC_141786.1, from coordinate 13,502,369 downwards.
GGGGGGGGGAGAAATTGAGAATTTATTACAAATATGCTTAACAGAAAAACCCAGGGGAATCAATAAGCTCTTGGGGTTTTGGCGACTGGCTGAATTTCAAGAAATTTATTTCCATCAAATCCCATTGAAAAGTATTGACAAGTTTGAAGAGCAGACGAGAAGAGACAAGGGCATGAGTTGTGTCCCATGAGCACAGCTGTCCACATAAACAGAAGTTTTATAACCGGCAGGTCTCCGTCAAGGTCAGAGTGAAGAGAGTAGCACATGGGAACAGTGATATTGCTTCAGTGTCCTCCACTCAGCCCACATCTCAGGAATAATTGGCACATAATACCACCACAGCTTTCCACCCTTGTAACCAAGATTGCATAGTTACAATGCAGTAGACACGACATATCAACTGTGGGAAAGGTCACCGTTATCCATCAATTTTTGTGGCCTGGCAACATAGCCAGCGCTTGCGACATGTGAATGATATATATGGGCGGTTGTACATGTACATGTAGCATATCACATGATCAATTAGTGACCAATAAAAATTCACTACCTACGAGCGTGGTATAACAATGATAGTTGTGTTATTTCATGCATGAGCATGTTGGTGTGAGAGTGTAGGATTATTATGAATACTTATGCTTCCTGTTTAGTGGTGGTGTTCTTGTGATACATATGTATGATACTGAAGCTCTAGCATTATGCAACCGTAACATAGAAAATGTTAATTTTCTTCTGTTGCACCCATTTAATTTGGACAAAATTACTGAAACTACAAATGTTCAGTAAATGGTTAAGCATTGTTCAGATCCAGAAAAAGGGGTCATATACTAAGACAGTTAAAATACCCAAAGATGGTGGATATTACACATTTATACAAAAGGTTAATGATTTTGTAATAGGTACTGAATATGTCAGGAAATGAAGATATGTGCTACTATAACTTCCTGTGCGCAATGCCCCTTGGACAGATTAGGTGAGTCTCACATCTTCCATATTTACATTAGCAGAAAGAAGTATATGAGGCAGTAGGCTTTTACCTTGATATGTTGTTGATTATGAATCAGGCAGATATCCCAGTTACCTTTGTACAGAGACTCATGTACATGTAGATGCAAAGTTGATCACCTACATTGTACACTCTAGAGTGAATAGACTTGAAATGTCTCATATCATGACTTACAGCTTGACATCCCTTTGGGTGTGGCTACTTTCTATTGCATTAATGTGTATGTAGAGGATGTCTTAATCACTTGCTGCCGGGAGCCTGGTTTCGGAGACGTTGGCTTTATACGCATAGCTGGGTTGCCTGAAACCGGACAAAGGGAACTGGGCCTTGTAACAAAAGACCATACTTGGAACAAAAGACCAAGCTGCTGGAAATTTCAGTTATTTCAGTTATCAATAGTAGGGAAATCTGTCATTGTTTTGAAAGCTTATACCACTGTTTGTGGCATTCGGTTTGAGCAAATTACCACCAGAGACAAAACCACTCCAGCAATGAGTGCTACAATACCGCTTTACGCTAATCTGGCCCCTATTTCAAAGACATCAGCAGTGCACTGTGCTGATTTCTGGAACAAAGAAACTTGCATACATGTAACACGGCACAATCTGGGCTCTCTTTACAAGGCTGCAGGTCTGGCTGAAATATTCAGGCATCCTGTAGATCTTGTCTGTCAGAGTAGCCACCAGAAAGTCATTTGTCTGGGTGTAAACATCCAGTAAATAAAGTTATCATTTTTAAAGAATTTTGAAAACAGAAAAAAAATTAAAAAGTACCTGGCCCAGCAAAATCAACATGGATAAATGGGCCTGGCGCGAAGTGGATAATGCTATTTATATGGTAGTGAGCAACTGGGAGGATGGAATAGTTTTACATATTATGTGCAGTGTGATGCTTAGAACAGTTTCTCTAACCATAACTCTTCAAGGCCTTCATAATCATCAAAAGGCCTTTTCAGTTTCAAATTTCAGTAAGGTTTTTTTTTCTTGTTGGTGCTCAGTGTATTTATCTTGTTCTTCTCTGTTTTCATATAGTGCTTTTAACAATGTTTTTAGTAACATTGGATATGTCATGTTGGGCATCCTGTACTTAATGATTGTGTGGAAGAAACATCATATTCATAAACAGGCTATGACATCAGACAGTGAGAAAGCAAAGGTGGGTGACAAGCTGCAAACATGAATTTACCAGAAAGAACTTTTCAAATTCAATAGTCCATTGGAAAAAATTACTACCTCGTAGTGTGCACTTATCTTGGGGTTCTGAATGCATTTTTAAATGCCCAATTTCACGAGAAGTTTCAAAAAGCTCAGATTTATTTCATGAAATTTCATTACGTGGACTGGTGTATTGATTAGTCATGAGATGTATTGCTCAGATATTTCAATTCCGCTAAATGAAATCCATAAAATTTACCCTCGCTGTTGTGAACCAAACATCCATTAGGGAACAATACTGATGTGCCATATTTACCATTAGTGTTAGGAAAAGTTCAAGGACATGTTTACTGAAATCAAAATGTTATGCTTAAAAAATCACGACATAATCAGTGGGGATAGAAAATTTCTGTTCAAAAGACTTTCCAAATGTGAATCATTGATATTCCTCACTACTTGAAGCTTAACAATACATTCATGGCTTTTAATTCATTTTCATTCATCCTCTTCATTACTCTTTGATTTCAAACTAGAAGAAAGGACTCAGGTGCATAGTTTATAAATGTTATCAAGAACATAAAACAGTAGTTGTAATTAGTTGATTAGTAAATATTGGTTTGACTTGTGAGTTTATAACAGCAATATTACCTACATGTTGAGAAGGTCTTCAGATGGGTAGCAAGTGTTGGTTCACTTCGTTGCTCTGACAAACATTACTTTGCCTTTGACAATTGGTGTTAGTTAGTTTACCAGCCTATCCCATCTACACGTAGACTTGGTAAGAGATTTTACATCGTTCTTTTCCTGTAGACTTGTGGTATACCGAAGCACTTTGGCATGTTTTATGCTTTGGGTATTGCACTTGTCATGGAGGGTGTGTTGAGTGCCAGTTACCATGTCTGCCCTAACTCCTCCAACTACCAGTTTGGTGAGTATATAAACACACTCCAGACTACATTTATTTACTTATTACATATTTTCAAGCAGAAGTTTGTTGTAATAATTTTAACAGGGGTTTTTCTTTGCCCCCTGTTATTGCAGAAGGCAACCATTTAAGATTTTGTCAAACTTTTGATTTCTAAAAATAAATTTTTGTTTTAGAAAAAAAATGTTTTTCGGAACTAATTGAAAATTTACAGGGGCACAAATTTCAATGTCATTTTCTCTCAGTTTCTGCTCTTTATTTCGCTTTTGTCTTCGGAAAACTTAAAGTTGTTGTAGCTGTTATTTTTTGGTTGAAAAGGATTTTGCACTGCAATAAATCAATTAAAAAAATAAACAGCCTTTGCTTTCTCCCTGAGCATCCACACAAGATCAAAAGAAATTAATAAGACCAGAACGATGAATGTTTAGTGAACATGTACATAGAACACACTACATGCAGTGTCGAACACAATGGATCATGTTATGTTTGTTGTAGCTTGGCCCGCAGGCAAACACTGTCTCAAATCAAGGTAGAAAATTAAAAGACGCAGTCCTACCGTGTGCTTCTTGAGCTGAAACAGTGGTTGGCCAAGCTACATCGGACACAATGTGGTCTATTGCGTGCTAAACTGCATGTACTATGCACTATGTAAACGTGCACTGTACATGCATTGTTCTAGCGATGACGTCATCCAATCAGACTGGTAGCCCGAATGGCTAAAAGGGATGTTTTGTGGGCGGGGAAATGCAGGATCTTATTTCATTTTGCAGTCATTCACAATTAAAGGGCTAAACATTGAATTTATTATGTTTATGAAATGGATACCTATTTATTGTTATTTTGAAAAACTGTTCGTGAACTACATGTTCTCTATTTCTGTAACCTTTTAAGTGCATATTTAGTCCATCGGCCCTAGAGGGTGTCAGAAAATAATCATCACCGTGTCATCAACAGGGGTTATGTGGCATGAGATTAAAGTTTTGGTTTTTCTGAGAGCTGGGTCTTGTAACAAAAGACTACTTGGAACAAAAGACCAGGCTGCTGGGAATATTTTTTCAGTTTTCAATAGCAGAGGAAATCCCTCATTGTTTTGAAAGATTATACCACTGTTTGTGGCACTCAGTGCGAGCGCATTACCACCAAGGACAAAAGTGCTCCGGTGCTCTAGGGTTGAGCAATACAATACCGCTGCATGTTAATCAGATCCACATTTGAAAAGATGCCTATAGTGCACTGGGTCAGTTCCGGAAACAAAAGAAAATTATGTAACACTGCACAATCTGGGCTCTCTTTACAAGGCAGCAGGCCTGGCTGAAATACTCGGTCGCCAGTAGATATTATCTGTCAGATTAGAGTAGCCACTAGACAGTCAGTACTGTGGGTGTAAACATCCAGTAAATGAAGTTATGAATTTTTTTAGAATTTTGAAAACAGAAAATCTTAAAAATCCCCAGTTTTTAAGAGGCCATTTCATCACTAAGCAATATTTGAACTTCATTGGAGTTACACCAAAGAAAAACCTTGATGCATTGGTGGTCCTATAATAAAGACGTCAGGATGACGTCATCTTTTGATTTATTGAAACAATTTGAAAGTTTTATTTTCCATTGATTCAGTACACAAGTTTCTAGAGGCCCTTTTGGAGATTTAGCAAACTTGGATCTTCATCAAAGCTATTGCAAAGAAAGACCTTAGCGTATAGATATTAGATGGTCCTGAACCCATGACCTTATGATGACGTCACCTTCTGACTTATAAAATTTTGAAGATTTATATTTCCCATGAACTTTGTACACACTTTTCAAGAGGCCTTTTTGGTCACTAAAGCAATTTCGGATCCTCATCAAAGTTACATCAAATAAGAGAGATATTTTTGAGTTAATGTTCATTGTTTGGGTTTTTATTTACACTCAGATACGGCCTTCATGTACATCATAGCTGGCTTAGGAATGTTGATGTTGTATCAACAAAGACATCCTGATGTCAATGCCAATGCCTATGCAGCTTTTGCCACCTTTGCTGCTGTCATTTTTGTTGCTTTTTTGGGGGTGGTAAGTAGCAAACAAAATGATTGTTGGTTTCTAAACACTTGCGTAAAAACAGCACAATATTAGGCGTGTCATATTAGGCTTATGCGTAATGGAAAACATACTAAACCAAAATGATCTTGCCATCTGACCAATTAAAAAAATAGTTTCAGAAACTTTTTTCCAGGCTGGATCATTAAAAAGTTGTCCTATCTAAAAATTGTCACAGAGGGCAGCACGTGAATTGGCCAAAATTATGACATGATACATAGGAGTATTCTAGCTGGTTATTTCAAATTGTTCCGAGTGGTGAGTGGCCATGCAGTGATTATGCATGATATGAAGACACACCGTTCTGTGATGCAGCTGGCATGGCAATATGGGCCTGCCTCATGCAGTGTATGGAATCTGCACGGATGTCTCGGCCCGGCTCCAGCTACAGTCAGTGGCAGTGGTAGATAAAATCAGTTGTGCATGACCAAAGTCATGGTATGCCCAATAACTGCATTGTTGGAAGCAGCTGCCATCCTCCACAGAATAGCCCTGATACAAATTTCTTCACAGTTCCCTCACAAATTTGTGTCATGAGTTCCACATTATACCTTCATGTGCATTTACATAGATATATGTATTGAGTTCATTGAAGTTCAACAGTTTTGCTTATAATTTCACATAAGTCAAGTATTTCTAGTGTTCAAATGAAATGTACATTTGACTTTCAAACAAAACAAAAATAAAACTTGCGATGTGTTGACAAGTTCCGTGACTACAGTTCGAAACGCATCGCAAGTTACAATGAGTCTTTGGGTTGTCGTAACTACACAAAAACACATTGTAGGATTGAAAATGACGCTGATGCTCATGGCAGATTGTGAAGCAAGATGGGCCCTAAGGAGAGAGGGACTTTTCAGGGAAAGGCGCAATCTTCAATTGTCATCATAGTTGCAGCCAACAAAAACAAAACCAAAAATACTCAAATTTTATAACGTCATAATGACGTCACCTTCTGATTTCTTATTGATTTTTTAATATTTTATATTCCCCATAGGTTTTGAACATGTTTTTTGTTCCACAGCCAGTCTTCGGCAATTTTCTTGGTCTGATTGACTTATGTATTAGGTGTGCACACTTTCAGTCCCCCAGCTAGAGAGGGTTAAAGAACAGCATCGTCATAATGACGTCATACGGTGTCATGCGACATGACATTAAAGGAGCAAACTTCAAAGCCTTATATCTGCTGAAGTACATGTCCAATTTAGCTGAAACCGTGCAGGTGTCTAGAAAGAGAAGTGGTACAGATAGAAATTGACATGATGTGATGAGGACGTCATCATGTGCCAAGTCATGTGACATTGAAGGTGCACTCTTCAGAGCACTTATCTCTTGAAGTACATGTCGTACTGAATTCAAACCTGCAAATATCTTGCAAGAGGAAGGCTCTAGACAAACATTGACCTGATGTGATGATGACATCATGTGAAAAGTCTTGTGGCATTAAAGATGCACTCTTCAAAGCACTAAATCTTTTGAAGTACGTGTCTGATTGGTTTGAAAATTTTGAGTACATTTGAGGACAGCCGAGAGAGAAGAGTTTTAGACCGAAATTGACATGTGACATTAAAAGTACATTCTTTAGAGCCCTATATCTTGTGGTAATACATGTTCGACTGAGTTGAAATTTGGTAGATCGCGAGAAGTGGATGAGTTACAGATGAAGTGAGGTTAAAGGTGCACACTTTATTCTCCAAGTCTTCTAATGTCCGGAAGGGTTTTCGCATTCCGCTGTCATGACGTCACCAAAGAAAATACTAGAATTATTTTTGTAAATGTTTGTAGCTTTGGGGTAGATCTTTGAGCAAAAAGTGAGAAATGAAAATGTGCTAGAATCTTAAAAGAACAAATGCTTTTTTTCTTAATAAAAAAAAGAAAATGCAAAAAACCCTTTGCTGTGTCCTGAAGACAAACAAAGCTTTTAGTTCTTTTTGTGTCTGCTGGCTGGACCCTCCAAACTGCAAACTTTTTTCTCTCAATCAAGTTTAGTTACATAGTGAAAAGAGACTTAGTTCTGCAATGTACATGTATATGGGTATAGTCTACATTCTAGTAAGTATTGCCATGAAATAACCTTGAACTACATCTTTAAAAGCATTCCAATGTTTTCAACATTTTCACGGTTATTAATTTATTTCTGATCACCAACAAGGGTTACCTGCCATTTACAGGCATCCATACAAAACGTACGAAGGGAGTCATATATACCCAGCAAGAAATGAGACCGAGGGGTACCCCCCAACATGTCCAATCCCTATACACATTCCAGACTATTGTTACTTAACATATCCCCCCAAGATGTCTGAAAGGAATTCCCCAGATTCCTGCGAGACAATGACCAACACAAAGCAGGGGGGGGGTTCTCTCCGGCTCATACCTTGCTGCATATGGGGTCATAGGCTGTGTACGACTTCGGGTCCTGTAAAATGTTGATGGTTTAGTAATATTCTCATTTATATGTAAAACGTGAAAAAGCAAGAAAGAGCAAGCATTACATGTAACCACTGGATTGCACGCTGTATATGGATCACATTGAGAGCAAATCCACAAGGTTGTCATGCATCCTGCATGTACACGTACTTTCCATGTACTGTAGGCCTACATGTACATGCCATGGCTCGCCAGGTACATTTACACACACTCAGCCTATGAGCGTGAGAGCACAGCGTGATAAGCTAGCAATACAGTATGTGCACTAAATAACCTTTGACATTGTGGCACATCGTTCCCAACGTGGTATCCATTTTTACCTGTATAATGGGTTCCTGAAAAACACTTCATCACTGACTCGTTGTGTTTTTTTTATCAAGAATATCTCTAAACAATGGATACTGATAGAAAAATGTTGATGAATGCTAATTTGGGGAGGGGGACCTTGAAAAATAGTACTCTGTGTACTACTCTGGAAATGTTGAAAACTTTGGATGACCCCTAGGCTGACAAACACTTGTAAATTTGGTGTATATGTACAGTGTTTTGCATCCCAAGTGTATGGACTCTCATCAGTCCAATTTCCAAACTTGATGATATGTTGATCACTCCACAATAAATAATAAAAATCTAAATACTTTTCCCCATGATGTGATACCTACATTGCATGTACAGAAAAATTTTCCTCAACCAAGTTAATTTGCATCCAACCAAATTATACGTCTCTGTAAGAATTCTTCTACTGTGAATATGTTGCGAATAAAAGCAGTGGAACATACAGAGACTATATGCTTATTCATACTTAAGTTGGAGCCAAACCAACAACCCAGATTACACACATGCAGTGAAGGTGGAAGAGTAGTGCTCAACCTTAATACAAGATATTGTGACCTTAGACTGCTGTTTACTGCCAATGATAGTAAGATCTGACTTTACATTAATCACTTCTGCCGAGGAGTTTCAGGCACCATGTGTTTATACGCATAGCGGGGGTGCCCAGTTTCTGACAAAAGAGCTGGTCTGTGTAACTGTACTCGGAACAAAAAACCTGCTACTTGGAATTGCCATTATTTTTCGACTTCCATTTTTTCGAAGGTAATCCAGCACTGTTTTGAAACAGTATACCACTGCTTTAGGTATAGCGCTACTGTGGATTAGCACCGTGGACAAAAGTGCTCCAGGGCCCCATTGATGAGCGAGACAGTGCCGCTGTTAATCCAGCCACGTATGAAAACACGCTACTGGCATTCACAGGAACAAAGGAAATTATGCAACACCACTCAATTCTGGGCTCTCTTTTACAGGGCTGGGTTGAATACACGGGCGTCAGTGAAGTTTGCCTGACAGATTAGAGTAGCCACCAGAGAGTTGTTTGTGTGGGTGTAAACATCCAGTGTAAATGTCACAAACATGAGCCTTGTGGAATTCCACAATCCAACTTGAACTGGCCAGACAGAACACCATTTAGTTGTACACATTGACTCCTGCCAGTCAAATTAGACTTAAACCAGTCTAAAGCTACACAAGATATCGCAACTTTAAATTGAAGACAGTTCAATAATATTTTTTAGTAAACCATATCAAATGCAACACTGGGATCTAACAACACAAGCAGAGTGACGTGCTGGTAGTTTATTTTCATCAAAATGTCATTCCCTATTGCTTTAAGTAATGCAGACTCAGTGCTGTGAAAGTTTATGTAAGCTGATTGACATGTAGGATACAATGAATTGGTAACTATACGTACATGAATTTGTTCATAAAAAGCCCTCTCATTTAACTTAGAAATATACTGAGGATTACTAATAGGCTGAAAATTCTTTACAGCTGTGGAATCCAAGGGGAGAACAATGGCCTCCTTCCAGTAAGTGGAAAATGTACCGGTTTCTATTGAGCTTAATATTTCTGATAATAACTAGTATCAGAACGTCCAAACATTTAATTACTGATTGTGTTGGCATTTGGTCTAAGGAACACAATTTCTTGAAACCCGCTCATTAAGACTCCTAACACTTTGCTTGGTAAGTGACAAACATTTGTCAAACAGTACTTGTCCTGGTGCGTGTGTCTCTATGATAGGCGTTTCATGTGAAATTGCAGAATCAAGCTTTGCACAAATATCAGTGATCTTTTAAATAAAAAAATGACTTAAAACATTGGCTAAAGATGGAATTTGTATATTGAATGTGACACATGAATTAGGATTTGGTTTTAACAATTCATCAACAGCATTAAAAAAACATCTAGAATTACAACTATTCCTACGAATAAAATCAGTGTGCAACTGTTTTTGAGCAACATTCATTAAATACGTTGTTTGGTTTCTATACACGTTAAAGAATTTCAGATCATCAATATTCCTGGTAGTCAACCATTTCTTTTCTACCTTTTAATGCAAATTCTTAAGCAATATTATCTCCGTATTATACCAAGGACAACTAATTGTCTTAGTTTTAAGAGGTGCATGGTCATCAAACATATTCAAAAGTGTGGTGTTACAGCACTGCACAAGGTTAGTCAAATCATCCACAGATTTAGAACACAAAGTGTGCCAACAAGATCGGCATTGATGGAGTCAATATCAGTTGATTTTATGTTCCTTGACGTCACACTCCTTACTGGCAATTGGCAAAGGTGGTTTTTCTGGAGGTGTTAACAGTATACAGAATGGAAAAATGATCAGAAAAGAAAATGTTAGAAACAGTCAACTCATCAATCAAGTTATCACACGCAGGAGTGATCAGGAAGTCTAATATGTGACCTCTTTCATGAGATGAATGCCGAACATCTTGTTGCAAACTCGTCATTACCAGCAGTTCAGAAAACTGTATTGCTTTAGAGTTATTAGGTGTATCCATATGAATGTTAAAAGTCTCCAGTGATGAGAAATGTACAAACAATTTGGAGCAATTTTGCACCAAGTCATGACCATCCGTTAAGTCCTGCAAAGTCTGACAAGGATGTAGTCCCAGAGTACAGTGCTGTAATAGGCCATGTTTGAAGCCAAAACGTAGTAGAATGGGTGTAGCCAGGCAAATGTATAACTTGTTGAGCAATAAACATCGTGAATAATGTCAATCTAAGTGTCGCGGCTGCAGAACAGATACAAAGAGGCGAAGTGCCCCCCAAAATTCAAAAATCAGGATTGTCAATATCCAAACTACACAAAACTCACCCAATTACACAGATGAAAAAACAAAGAAGCAGATGCTCCAAAGATTAAAACATGGTGAAGAAGAACAGAAATGAAATAGGATTAAAACAGGCGTGATAGGGAGGTAAAAACACAGCTGGCAGCTGATCAACAGTGCCCTCACTCCCTGTCCAAAATCCTCTTTGTGTATTGCCCACTTCAAGCATATCCAATACTAAAATTAATGAACAGTCCAAGGGGAAACCAATTGTCTTGCCCACCAAAATGTCTTGGTTGTGGTATCCACGAAAACTATGTTTTGGTTACCCTTACCACATGTACTACGTGATAACCACTAGATCACATTACATCTATAAGCCATGCAAAATACAGTTCAAGTCGTTCAGAAGAGTAATTTTGGTTGAACTATTTCATTTCATGCAGTGGTGTGTGTTGACTGACAAGTCACATAAAATCCTTACTTGTTATTCATGTTATTTGTTCAGTTTTTGTTGACAGACACATTATGAAAAGAAATTTTATGGTTCAACAGCACACAGTGGTACAGCCAGTGTAAGAAAAGTGAGATGAATCATGCATCCCTTACGTTAGTCCTGTTTACAGTCTTTCTGTGATCGCAGGAACTGTGACTCATCAATGTACAAGTAAAATGTGAGCTGTTTTCATTGCTTGCAGCTCTAATTTTAGACCATGTGTATCCACCAGTTTTCCCGAATGAGCTCAAAGTCTTTGTGTTGCTTTGATACAGTACTGTTCAAGGAATGTTTTTACCCTGAAATCTGTCTACTCAGTGAAAATAGTTTTTTAAACCTGCTTTACAATGAAGCAACTATCAATGAATTGTCCCACACAAGGCCCCTCTTGCTTTTTCCATTCACATGTATACATGTAGTTTTTTAAGGAAGTAAACTTTGAAATAATTGAGCTATTTTTACAGAACTGTGGACTTGTGGACTTGTACTTAGCTCCCCTCACTTGAATATATAACCAGTCTGCTACATGTACATTTAGTACCACAATTGCTTATCAAGTCACATATGTGTATTCAATAGGTTGTTGAAGCCTTGAGTTTGAAAAAGTGTTCACAAATTGTTCCTCTTTGACACGTCAGAGTATCCATTTGAACATGTCATAGAGTGTCCTTTGGCACATGTTATGGGGTGTTCTTTGGCACATGGCACGGGATGCCCTTTGGCACATGTCATGGAGTCTGCTTTGGCACATGTCATGAAGTCTGTTTTGGTACATGTATGTGTCATGGAGTGTTCTATATTTGGCAGGTGTCATGGCGTGTCCTGTGGCACGTTTCATGGAGTCTCCTTCAGCACTAGTTTTCTTTGACACATATTGTGGAGTCTCTTTGGTAAAATGTGTTGGAGTCTTATGCAAAATTACTCAAATGAAATTACTCAAATATCAAGTGACGTTGTTTGGTTACGAGGTGCATAAGGTTGATTGTTGGTATCATCCATTTGAATGATTTGAGAGGAAGGTACACACAGACATGCATCTTTTTTTTATTTTATTTCAGTTTAAAAATGGTATCAATTCAGTGAGTCGTACGACTCATAATGATTGATTTACAAATATTAAAACCATTGAAATTATTAATAATTAAAATTCAGTCAAAACTCTTGCAAATTTCCAAATAAACCACGTACGACAGCCACAAAAACAAATGACGCCCACACCAACAACAAATACATGTATTGCACTTAGGAGGAGCAAGTTAAATTGTCAACTAAAAGGAGAAAAATCACTGCCGACTTTTCGTATCTGGAAGTATGGCAAATTGGGTTAAAGAGACCATGATTGCTTCTAAGAAGGCGGAAATTTGGTAAGGAACTACAAAGTGGAGGGAGTAAAGATCTATGTCTTGAGTGCATTAAGGATCTTGCAAATTTTTCTAATATTTGATTTCGCCGTCGTTTTAATAATGGTATGTTAAGGAATTCAAGGGCAAGTGAGTATTCGAAGTTATTATTGTAACCTAGAATAAATCGACATGCACGTCTTTGAATACGTTCAATTTGGTCAGATTGTTGAATCGTGAGATCAGATGACCAGGATGGTGAGGCATACTCAAGTAAAGGTCTAATATACATAAGGTAAATAGTCAAAAGGTCATGAGCCGGGGCATTGAATTTTTTCAAGACACAAAGTATATACAAACGTTTGGCAGCAAGACTTGTCATGTGATACCTGCTTGGCCCACTTCAAATCAGCTTGGATAATGACACCAAGTAGTTTCAGACTGTCAACCGATTCCAACAATGTGTTGCCAATAACAACAGTAGGCGTAACTATTTGTTTTCTCATGAAGGAAACAAGCATAAACTTACATTTTTCGGGTTTAATATTCCATTTCATTAACATCAGATAGTTCAGACAAGCTGCCTCACTCAATAGTGGTTATCCTCTGACCAAAGGCTCGAATATTGGATTCTCGAAAAGGGTGCAAGGATATGCGCCGAGAGGTAGGTATAAGGAGTGGTTCACATGCACTAATGATAACAGTCTTGTGATCACTATTTGCAAAAGGATTAATAATGACTGGAGGTTGATAAAGATCAACCAAGTCGTGAAGACTTGATACAATAAATTCTGCCCTCTGGTTGGCATTGTAACTAGCTGGTGTAATGCCAACCCCTGAGTGAAAGGTGTGGTGTCTGGATCATTGAAGTCCCCAAGAATCATGAGGTTAGAGTACGGATGTTCAGATTTAAATAATCAGCAATGAAAAGTAGACTTTCTATGACCTCTGCCTTGTTGGGGGACTGAGAGGGGCAATAAATGACAGCTAGAAATACATGTTGTTTTAACGTAGAAGCAAGTGATAACAACCAAAAGAACAGAACGCAAAAACAGTTGTGTAATTAAGACTTCAACTTCCTTTTATTACAAGACACACCCTTATATACACACACTACACTACTTAAACCATTCAACTGTAAAGCAAAACAAAAGCGAATGGAACCAATGTCCAGTCAGCATCTTAGTTAGCTACATGACAATTTCAGGAATTTCTCAGGTGAGTGTAGCTCTCTATGAGGTACTTATTTATTTAAAATCACACAATACCACACATGTACAGCACTCGATTGATTGAAACTCAGTTTAAGCCATAGGGTTTCAAGATGGCTGGGAATGAGCTGTGGATCAACACGCAAAACATGAAAGTCAGAATGTGCATAGATACCAACTCCCCCATCCTGTCGATTGACATGGTCCTTTTGAAACAGATCAAATCCAGAAATGGATAAAGAACTCGTTGATTTGTTGTCATTAAGCCGCATTTCGGTCAGAACAGTGATGTCCTAGTTGTTTGCTCTCATTGTTGCAACAAGATCCTCAAATATTGTAAAGACCTCACATTGGCAAGAAGCAGAGATGGCAATTTGCTGGACTTCCATTTTAAATGGGTACGACAACGTTATGTCGATTGCACACAGTGGTCCTCTGGGTAATGGAAGGTCTATTACCAATCAGCACAGGAATTTTTCGAATGTTGTTGGTACCAGCTCTACATCCCCCTACACTCCTTAGCAGTAGACCTAACATGCAATGGAAGTTTCACATTCCGTCGGTTACGTAATCCATACAACTGCGAAGCTGTATATCTAATGTTAGGAAATGTTTCCGTCAAATGTGGTTGAGGGCAATTACAATTAGCGTGAGTAACTCCAGAGTTCAACAGCTTTGTACACGTACTCATGTATTGGTTTTCGACATTCTCCTACAAATCGTAAGAACTCGGATTCAGTGAAACATCCATAAACACAGTAATGTCAGCAGGGGGGTCATGCCCAGGTATAACTAGGCTAGTCGATCCATGTTTTGACCACCATAACAATAGGTGTCCTGAAGCATGAAATCCCAACAAAGTGCATAAGGAGGATCACTTAGCCTTAACAAAAAATGGCGATAGTACTTGGGGATATCCTGTCATGCCACTAACGACAGATAAATGGTGGTAATTCTCCAGCTGTATGAACAAAAATTTACTATACCTGTTCACAAATCTAAAAATCCTCTGGTCTGATTGTGCTGCACTGGCTGTAGCAAATGACAGTATGAGTCCCACACAGTGCATGTAATTTACTGCTGTAAAAGCCATGATGGCCGATAGCTGTACTCTGAAGTTGCAATAGAGTCAGACAATAACAGTCAATGAAAACGACATCCAAAGACTCCAAAAGATTACAAATTACAAAGAATAGGAGAGAATCAACTGTTTGTAATAAATAAGAACGAACATGAAGATGGCTGTCTTGAAATATATCAGTTTATTCCAAATGGATTTAGTTCCTTTTTTGCAGTTTTATGTGATGCTATTTTGGCAAGTTTAAGACTGGGCAGGATTGGTTACCTTTAATACTACGAACTTAGCAAAAATAAACATGCACACATCTTACAAAAACATTAACTTGATCCTATTGCTATACCTCATACATATTCATGACAGATCACTGAACTCTCATTTGTGCATTCATAGTCACGCGCCAGCTGCTATTTGTTGTTGTTTGCCAAGCACATACATGACCATTCACGGAAGTAAATACGCACACATTTTTAACTGGCACCTTGGTGTATGTGCACTTGTGGCATCACCCTAGCAACTGTATGCAGCTCATATGGAAAGAAAATCAGTTTTTTTTTTCAGCTGAGCGATGCCTAACTGGAAAATATTGTGGACAATAAGAATTCCTCCTCCACTAAGAAGGTTGTCCAAAACGCGGTGAAAATGCTCAAAAATTACTGTGTTGCAAAAGGATTGAACTTTTTTTTACATAATCATGTTTTTATTTTCAGAGGTTATTAGATAAAAAATGTATGAGGTATAGTAAAACAAATAGAAAGTGGCTTATTTTAGTTGGACAGTCGTCATTAGCTCCCCTTGGTATTGGGGAGTTAACAAATTAGTTCCCTCGGCTTCAACCTCAAACCATGTTATATTTGTATATTGCCATGCATCAACACAGCAAAGTCTGGCATACAGCATCTTTTTAACATATTTACATTTTTAAATACAAACCACACATGCTTAATGATAAATAAGAGTTTGTTTCCCTAGCAACTGATGAAAAGTTGGCATATTGTAAGACCAATATTTTGTCAATCTAATTTTTGGGTCGACAACACATATTGTTACTGTGCCTTATGGTAATGATCATGAACCAACTTCAGTGGTCCTGCCACTATCATTTATCAGCAGTGTTGAATATCTCGGTTGTTGAATTGTAGAAAATACATGTACCACACGTGCAGTATTTTGCAGTTATTTCAAAGATGGATTTGCACCGAGGATGAAATTAATTTTGGATTTTTTGCCTGGCGGGACATGTATTTTAGCACTCTATACTCAGTGTAAGCCCCGAAGGCTTGTGAAAAAACCACAAGCGTACTCAGGTGGGACTTGAACCGTCAACCTCCTACTTACTAGTGCAGACGTCTTAACCACTCGACCACCAAGCTTGCTGGTGTCGGCTGGCTGGCTTGTACAAGTGGTTAAGACATCTGTGCTAGTAAGCAGGAGGTCGTGGGTTCGAGTCTCATCCAAGTACGCTTGTGGTTTTATCACAAGCCTTTGGGGGCATACACTGAGTATACAGTGTTAAAATACACTTTGCACAGGGCAAAAAAAAAATCCAAAATCAAAAACATCCAAAATTAGTATTTTGCAGCTTGAAGACAACTTCGATCGATCGATGTGGATAGGAAGGGGGAAAATATCGCTTTCACATTGACATTTCACAAAGTGTGAAAATAGTTTCCCACATGTATGTAAAGGCACTTGAGTATTTTTCTGCTTATGCAAGAGAGTGTGGAATAATTTTCACACTTCTAAGAGAAGTGAAAATATGTTCTCAATCATGTGAAAAACTGTGAAGATGTTTTGAATTGTGGGAACTTGTTTTCATGTATATGAATAAAAATTAGTAATGTGAGAAGAAAAACTGTTACAAGAATTTCTGACTACTAAGTTAACTTATGCAGGTACTTTTGATCTGTGACAGGGAGTGGTCCTAAAGACATATAAGCACATCGACCACCCGTCTAATATGCGTTATAACAGTGATTTTGAAAAGTATGGGCAATCGATCGGGAAAAATGATGGATAGCTGGGCATTTAATGTGTGTCCATTGTGTGTGACACACTTACATTACATGTATTTGTTTACATATGCTCTCAAAATATGTTCACTTTTTGCTCTTCCCTACCACCGTCTCTTCTTTTCAGATGTTGCATCCTCATCGTGTTGAGTCTACGTAGGCCATATTTTAATGTAGGTCATTACGTTAATACCCCTTGAGAGCTGCAGTCTAGAATCGCGTATGGCCTAGTGGGTTAATGAACAACTGAGTCGGCCCCCTTAAGCTAGACCGCGCTGAACGTTTGGTGGGAAACCCCACTCAGGGTTACAAAAATTAATCATTCAATTGCATGTTTTTTCCTCTTTTGTGAGGTTTGTCTGTATGAAAGAAAAAGTATGATTTGAACAGATTGTAACCTGTTCTTTTGCATGAGGTGTTGCTTGAGTTTGTGAAAACTGACTTTTACCATGAAACCAGCTCTCGACAGTGATTGACAAAACTCAATAGTTGTTGTATCAGAGGTCTAGTTATGCAGCTGTCATGCCTGTCATACCGATATTTTTTGTTTCGAGGATAGCATTCTGGTCATTGGGTTGGTATGTCGGTCGCTTATGTTGGTTGGTCGGTATGCTCGTCGGTGGTTTTGTTGATCGCTTGTCTAGGTTGTCAGTTGGTATGTTGGTCGGTTGGTATGTCGGTTGTTGATATGTTGGTCGTTTCGTATGTTGGTTGGTTGGTACATATACATGTATTTATGTTGGTTGGTTTGTATGTTGGTGTAATCGTTTATTTGTTGGCTCTGTCCTTTACTGCATATTTTTTTTTTTATAGTATGCATTGTTAATTCGCCTAATCTGTGGTATTTGTTCTTTAAATATCGTACTCTGTGCAATTTTTTAATATTCAGTTATTAATTAAATTTATTTATTTTTTTTTATGTCAATTTTAACCTCTTATTGTGTATATTGTAAACCAAATATTTTTAGTCTTTTGACTTTCTATTTGGTATTAAGAAATAAACTGTAAATGAATGAATGAATCCATTACATCACAAGCTTCTTATGAGCTTCTACAAAAGTAACTGCCCCAAATGTGAATATGCATAAAAATTCCAGATTTTTTACTCCCTTCTTTATCGGGTCATTACTCATGAATCATGTATTTTATTTGACCTGGCTGCAAAAGTGGGACATATGCACAACAGTATTTTGCATTTTACAATGGCCAAAACAGTTGTGAGCTGTAGAATTGAAGATGACTACAGGATTGGATGTTTCCAATCTGTTTCCTTGGAACTCAAGTTGGCAACTAGATGCCAACTGTAATACCTAACGGAACTAATATCAGCTATCTGCCCTGTAACCTTGTTACATTTGCATGATATTTACCTATTCTTGTTTGGAACACTTATCTTCTTTATTTACAATGGCCCAATTGTTTCCAGTAATTCTGAACAGCTGTGGTATTTTGGTAATAACGTAGTGTTGACTCTGAAGTGTTGTATTATCAAGTGCACATTATCAACTTCCATTTTCCCCATAATATTGGTAAATTCAGAACTTTGGGAAGAAATATGTCCTGTGCAAATCAAATTCTCCACTTGCATCCATGTCTCTTGCGTTTGCTGAGCGCATCACATGGTTACTTATGGTAACAGGTAGAGCCCGTATGTTAGCTGGTGGTACACTCCCAATTCTTTGTAGTCGTCTGCTTGGAGTACATTGTGGTATGTGAGCAGCGCTGCATGATGGGCTAGTATCTGCTACATCAGGCGGTACAGATGACCCATGGGAAACACATGTCTGTTGTGTCAGCATGATGACTTGAGAGTTATTGCTTTGAAATAGGTTGCCATAATGAGATTCATTTATATTGCCATCATTGGTAAATGAATGCATTGGAGATGGACTTAAAAATGGGTTTGTGTTTGGTTTGATGGGTCTAAATGCCTCAATATTGTGTGTTATGGGAAGCCGCACTTTAGCTGTGTCATACTCGTCACCCAGCGTAGAATCATTGGTTCTCGGAGATGGGATGTCCCTTTCCCAGTTAACACTGTTTCCTGTGGCACCATTTCTCAATCCACGCACTGGGATAACTTTCTGCTTCAAGCATTTACGTTGCACAAAGAGAGCAACAGTCATAATGATGAACAGTAGTAAGATGACGCAGGCAATGATGGTGACCATTACAGGTACTGATATACCCTTCTCACTGATAGAGAGTGATTTTGTGTTGATCTCTCTACATTGATCTCGTAGCACTGCCTCTTTGTTCAGGGACACGTTGTATAACACGGTGCTTATACAGATTGTGTATTGCTTTCCCGCCTCTAGGTCCTGTTGAAAAAAAAAAGGTGGCACATGTAGCTGAGTCATGGGTGGAAGCCATGAAGTTGACTTACCTAAATATAACTCAAAGTTTGTTTTTCCAAGAGCATGTTTTCCAATAGTGTTACATGTATGACACAGAGAAAATCTGAAAAGAGGGAAAGGTGCATGGCCAAGCTTAGCAGTGCACTTGGGGTGTCCACAGCACCCCACCCCCTGGAAATTAAGGTACAAAATGCCCCTTCAAATAATCTTTAAAAAGTTATGGTTAAAAATGGTTATTTTTACTTGAATTTCACTCCGTAAATAATAAGCTGCGAGGGAGACTTTTTGATCTTGTAATTAATTGATTTTTCTTTATGTTAACTGAAGAACTGCTTTCTTTATAACTCCAACCCTAATACACATTTCAAAATATTAGGTAAAATTTTTGCTTTCCTGTGGCTTCCCACCAGAAATGTTGAGAGAAAAGAAATGAAAAGATGTACAAAACGACACTGCTATAACAAACACTGCTGTAAGCTGGTATTGCAAACATCCTCCTTGGCTCCCCAATTGTCTGTGTATTTCAAAACATTGAAAAGTTGCTTAATTAAATGGAACATACTTGGGAGTGATATAATGATGACTTGAAAGTTGAGGACAATACATCACAAGTGAAGGAACAAAGGACATAAAAAAGTGCATTCAAACTACTTAGTTACATGTGGGGAGTACATGTGTATGAATGCACCTATACCCATGTGGAAAGGCTATCAAACATGGGTTTTCGACGTGAGAAACTTTTTTATGCTACAAAGGCAATGATATTTACCTCAGAAAATTATGGAAAGAAAAAATACATACATTTACATACATAAAACTTAGCTTTTGTTTCTTAACTTGCAGAAATCTTTGCTAGTTTACTTTGCTTGTTAATTTAGAGCATTTTTCAACAATGCATCATGTTGTGTGGCATGCAGTACAAGAGAATGTTTCTTTGTGCAGCCAATCTACATGAACATGTATTTTGTTCTGTTTTTAGCAGGTGGAGCTAATGTAACCGTAATGCATGTTGCTGGGATATTTGGCGATGACTCAAAGTTTAATTATATATAACAGGTGTTGCCCTTACCCAACGTATATTAATAAACACTGTATACTCAGTGCTTGTCCAAGAGCTTGCCTCTCGGACAAGCAGTGAGCATACAGTGCTTATTAATATACGTTGGGTAAGGACAAAACCTGTTATATATAATTAACATCTCCCAACGTAAAAATACATCTTGAAGACTCAAAGTTTATTTCATTTTGGGATTCAGCTTCCAATGAAAATTAATACATTAAAGGAAAAGAGTTAATACATGTACATTGAATAAAATGTACATGTATGAAAGTTTAATGTTCATGTATAACTTTATTGTTTGTATGTAAGTGGGTATTGTCAGCCAACAGAAACATTTGTTTGGTGTGCTGCAAGAGAGCATACAAAATTGTAAGGATTGATTCCAGAAAATTCCATGGAGTGCAGATTTGCTATCATTGTATGTATTGTTAGGTTCCTACGAAGCGTTCCCCTATATGCACAGAGATTACAGAGTACACATTATCTCTGTTACACACCCGCACACTCAGCTCACAGCAAGCGTGCAATGATCATTTACATAATACATGTATTGTACACAGAGCATTGTGTACCATGTGCAATGCAATTGCACCATGCTGCGACATATACATTTATGCCCTTGAACCATTACAGCACATTTCCAACTTGGTCATTTTCCCCCAAATCTTTCTTGGAGTCGATCCTACTTTCAGTCACACATATGACCAGTACATTTGACCCACACAGACCCACACTTCAAAGCATATACATCCTGCCAAACCACACACTGAAAGCCTGTGTCCAGTCATGGCAGCGCAAGGTCAACTACCTCCATTTCACCCCATAAGAATTATGTGTAGATTTCCCAGCCATGCAGAGACTAAGGGTTGTACTCAACTAAATGTACCAAGAAAGCTTCACCCATTCCTCTCCCTTAGCACACCCACAAGCAGCCTTTTGCCGTCCCATTCTCAAACTCCTTAGACTTTATTGCTCTCCAGAAACTAAGTCAGTGAAGACCAAGTGTGCGCAACATCCCCGTAGAGTTTTCCTCTGTAGACTTTCTACATGTATGAATCATTCATAACCACCCCAATCCAGTGCTCTCATTGGCTAAGATGTGGCCCAGAAAGTCTATATCAAGCATCCAACTCTGCTGGTCAGCACTGATCATTCCTGAGTCGCAGCTCCGGAGTAACAATTTATTGACCATTCATGGGTGTCTTGCCAGCCATGAATAGCTCCCAAATAAACAGCTCAGATTTGGACGAACAGTTCCCAATTATTGCTCTTATGATAAACATCCCATACAGTAATATCCAGCCTCACTAGCAGCAGAAGTTGATTATTGTAAATTAAGATGATGTAAATAATTCTTCAGAATAAATCAGCAGTGTGTGTGTAAGTCAATCCAGTGACTCTCTGCATGTATCATTATTTTTGATAACGACTCCAAGCCCACCCAAGGCTGAGCAGACTAATGCCAGTGTTTCAGCAAAATCCTTGCAGGAGTCACAGGCAGTAACATCTATGCCAGACATCACAGTCAAATCTACAGGTGCAGAGCAAAGCAAGTTTCATTCACCCTGAACACAGCCAAGTCATAAGCTGGACGTTTCTTTCCCTCATCAAGGAGAATTGAACGGCACGAAGTCATAGGAGGGCTTTGTCCGACCACTGATGGGTCTTGCTAAGGTTTGCAACTGGACTGAAGAAGAAAACCTATTCTGGCTTGTGAGCAGTCTGCAAGGAATGGCTGCCAAGTATGTTTTTCAGCAACTTGATCCTGAAGCCATCAAGTCCTTTGACACCTTAATAAAGGAGCTTTGCAAGTGGTTCGGCAAACGCCAATTGCAAAACTACTACATCGCACAGCTTGAAACCAGGAAACATCAGCCCAAAGAGAGGCTGACAGAGTTTGTTGTCTTACGTGGCTACTCAACAGCAGATCCAGTTACCAGGGAGAACATTGCTCTTTGCCACTTTTTGAAAGCCCTCTCTGACCAGAAGGTCAGCTTCTGTCGTCATGACAAACCCCAAGTCTTGTGAAGCTACAACAGCAGTCAACTATTTCCTGAGCCTCCATGATACCACAAGCTCTGGTAAGTCACATTGTGGGAACACCGTGCAAACAGCTCCTGAGGCTGGCAGTGTGTTTGTCAGCACGAAGCAGTTTCAACAGTTCCGGGACAACCTCGACTGACCGCTGAATGGAATCATCAAACTGATAAAAAAAAGCCTGTTAACAGCTACAAACCCGTCAAGCCCATGGAAGCAAACAGAAGTTTGCCAAACCTATTAAAGCCAACAAGCAGAAAACCGATGACGTCACTTGTTTCAAGTGTGACAAGCCCGGCTACTGTGCGAACAAGTGTGCCGAAACAGCGGCTTCTTTAAAGGAGGTCATTGTCATACCGCCAGAAAACTAACAAGGACTGTGTCGTCTGGCCTGGCATTGGTTTGTCCCAATGAACAGAACACCATCTAAAAGAAGACAGCAAATTAAACGCATGTCTGGGGTTTCACATGTGCAGATGTGCAGCACACCAAGCGAACTATTAGTTAACACTGGAGTGGCGTCGGCCATCATTTCATCAGCTCTTTTCAGCCAAATGCCCACTAAGAAATGCCCTGAATTCAAACCCCTTTGTAAAGGTACAAACATGGAAACCGTAAACAAAAAACTTATTCCCATTGAAGGTGTGGCTACGGTTGACACCTTGATTGGTGGACAGCACTATCAGTGGGATGTAATTGTCGCCTCCATTAGTGATGAGGGCATCCTCGGCAATGACTGTCTATATCACTATGACTGCAAGCTTGCCATGGCATGAGAATTGCTGGTAACTGAATTCCATGGACAGTCAAAGGAGCCCCTCCCTGTGCAGTCAAGATTACACTCAAACAACAAACTGTAAATTCCTGCACGCAGTGAATGGGTTGCAGAAGATAAAGTGGATCGTCATGGACTTTGCCCCATGTATGCGGTCATCAAACCAGCAAGCCTTCGTCATAACCTGGTGGTCGGCAGTTCACTCATCGATTCCTCTCAAACGGACATTGGCATTCCAGTCAGACTTATAAACCTTTCATCTGAGAACATTGAACTTCAAGCTGGTACAACCATCGGGTACCTGCATGAAGTTGATGCAGTTGAACTGTTTGCAGAGCTAGAAAACTTTGAAGCCAATCATCTTTATCATGTCATGCATATATGCAAAGAGCATGCCCGCCCAACGTCATACACATGTAACCCAGTCAGCTCTGCTGCCCCCAACCCCTCAAACTTCTGGCAAGTGATCAGAAAGTTTGCAAGATCTGTACAACAAAAGTTATAAAAACCTGTCCTCACACAAGCAGAAAACACTGCATGAATTCTGGTAAAACATGAGAACACTTTTGCCAAAGTTGCAGAGGATTTAGGAAGAATGTCGATAGTGCAGCACATTATCGACACTGGCAACACAGGCCCCATTAGACAGCCTCCCCATTATCCTCCAAAGGCATTTCAAGTGAGGAGAAGAGTTTTTGAGAGACAATTAAAGATGGTTGTTACACAAGAATCGACATCCTGAAGGCATCACCAGTGGTTTTTGTAAGAAAGAAAGGACAGCACAACTTCATTCAGGATGCTGAATGATGTCACACGTCGTGACACATACCCCCCCATAGTTGATGACTGTCTACAGTGTAGTTTGCCTCAGCGGAGTGAAACCATTCAGCACACTCGATCTGCAGTCGGGTATGTATTTCATTATTCAGTAATGAGTTAATTAAAAACATAATTATTTTAATATTATTTTTATCTTTTGCACATTTATTTTCTAAAACTTGGCTTTGCTTACTTTAATGATAGTGGTTAATTTATTATGGCAAGATTTGTAGCAAACTTAAAGGAGGTTGGATTCCTGAAGTATTTTTGTATAGTTTGTTTTATGTTTAAGTGAGTTTATAATTCCATTCGTCATCCGTAATTTAATTTTTTTCTTGAGATTAGTTTTGTATAGAGGAAATTGCTTTCATAAACTCTCAAAAAAATGCGAGTGAAAGTTATCAAATGCATGATTTGGGTCATCTGTAGATGTGATTTCCCCATTTGCTTGATTTAGATCAATTTTAAACCTTTCAATTTGATCTACCTTGGTGCGTCTGAAGGAACAACTGGGCTTAACCTTAATGTTACCTTCAATACCAAAGGAAGATACATGTATCTGAAATACAGGTAAATGATAATAAATGGTCTTAAACTCAATTACGTGAATTGGTATTAGAGAATATTTAGAAAATGGGTTATTTGATCGGAGTTCTTTAAAATGCTTCAAATATTCTGGTGAAAGCATGAAAATTTGGTTTTAGTGTTCATTGCTTTGTATTTATTAGAAAAGGGTCAACTAAAAAGTATGCTGAATTGGCATAATTCTTGGAGTAATAGTTCCGTTGTATGTTCTCTTTGATCTCTTCCCACCTTACTTCCCTTTATTGCTCAACCACGCCTTTCATGCAGTCCCCTTTACCCTTTGCCCTTTATCCAGCCTGCAGCTTTCTTGACCTTTCCTTTTGTCCTGTTACATTCATCCGTGCTTGGTTTATTCCCTGTTTGCTAGTTCTGTCTACTTGTCATTTTGCCTTTGAGAAAGATTCTACTGGGATTGGAACATCATCAGGCCCGCCATATTTTGGGATTTGTATTTTAAGTCACTGTAGTCAGCAAGCAGTTTGCAGCAGTTTTGTATTATCTTAGTAACAGTTTTGATCAGGATCCAAGTCATTAATATTGGTAAAACGTCAGGTTGATGTAAAGGGGTTAAATTTTAAAGTTTTCAGACGAATTCTTTTCATTAGTTTGAAATTTAAGAATGGTCAAATCGAAGTCATCACCTAAGAGATGATTAAATGGCAGTATGTTGGGAAAGTGCTTTCGGCAATTTCCAAACAAACAATTCCAGGTGAAAATGATGATTGTTTTACAACATGTACTACACTTGCAAACCATCACTTACAGATTAGTACTAGTCGAGAAAAATGTCACGGCTGACATGATTGACAGTCTTTTCAAAAGAGATGCGCCACTTAAGGAGGAATTGCCCACGAACACCTGTAATCAATGCAAATTAATGCCCTAAACAGTGAACTACTCTTAGGGTTTTAAAGCCTGGAATGTCGATTTATGTGACCACAATGAATATGGACAAATGGATTGGTGTGCACTGTACCTACAGATGTGAGATTTGGTTGCAAAACACAAGACAAACAAATATCAAGAGGTGTACCATAAGATGTGCTGGAATATTTAAGGGGATAATCAAGTTACATGGACCAGGAAAATCAACTCAGAAATGATGATGAAAGCATGGCCGGGGTCTCCGAACTCGGACAAAGGGAACAGGGCTTTGTAACAAAAGATCATACTCAGAACAAAAGACCAGGCTGCTGGGCATTACTGACATTTTTTCACTCTCAAAAGTGGAGATAATCCTGCCTTGTTTTGAAACAGTATACCACAGTTTGGGGCATTTAGAGCGAGCGGATTACCACCAGGGACAAAAGCGCTCCACCACCGCAGCGATGAGCCACACAGCACCGCTGCATGCAAATCTGGCCCCTATTGAAAAGAGGTCAGCAGTGCACTGAGCCAGGTTCATGAACAAAAGAATATTACGTAACACCACAAAATCTAGGTGCTTTTTACAAGGCTGCAGGCCTGACTGAAATACTCAGGCATCAGATTTTGTCTGTCAGGCTAGAGTGGACACCAGACATGCCTTCAAGTGTTTGTAAGTGTCCAGTAAATGAAGATACGAATTTTCAAAGAATTTGGAAAACAGAAAAAATGATAAATATCCCACCCCAGCATCATCAACATTGATAAATGCCCCGGCAGGAAGTGGTTAATAAGGGTTTAAATATGTACTTGGCCAGTCTTAAATGTACGTTTAAGAGTGGCTCACGAGAATGGATGCGACTAATGCCCTAGCCACTGGTGAGGGCATTATCACCGTTCGTTCTCTTGGCCATGCACATATTAATTCCCCTTCATAAATACCTTTTTATTCAAAGAGTCAAAAGAAGTTAACGTATGATGGATTTCAAACGATTTTGTTCAAAAATGTTACTTTCATTTTCCTGAACACCCTCCATCATTTTATGGTATATTCCTTATGAAAGTTGAAATTGAATCCCCTTAGATGAATTTGGTGAGCACATGGAGCGTGGGACGTACACAGATTCCTGACCAATCAGCCTCTATTAAACTGTCTTGTATCCATGTGCCAGTGCATGATTTACACAGCAGCATTATCACTTCTCAGCAGGCATCAGAAATGTTAATGCACAGTCATGTGACACATTTTGACCAATAGGAATAGAAAAACTGTTCCAGGTATTTATGCATTGAACATAAAAGAAGTTTAACATTTTTAGCAGGTATTATGTACATGTTGATCTATTTCCACATGTATTATACAGAATGAAATTTTAAATGCATTTTCATTCTCTCGTGTGATTTTTATAAATAGATTGTACAGCATATGATAATTTTCCAACATCATTGTTGTAGCTTACCCTTAGCATAAACTGTGTAACAGATGGATGAATAATTTGACTGAAGGTAACACCTTTTTCGCCAAACTCATTGTATTGCACCACATATCCTGCTATTTCCTTTGTTGTGTGTGGCATCTCCCAGCTAATCTGGATTGCTCCTGAAGTGAGCTGAGTCACACTGATGTTTTTTGGTGGTGAGATAACTATTTCACAGAAGTTGCCAATATATAGATGCCTACACTTGCACTGAGGTCGCTTAAATTTATCGTAGACACATTTCCCTTTATTCCTGCAGAGGCCTGGAGTACAGCTTACTTCAAAGCCAGGACTTTTCGGTTGTTGAAATATAGTTGAGGGTGAAGGAACAGAAGTTGTTGCAATTGAAGTTTTTGGCATGTGCTGTAGCACTGTAGTTGGTTGTTCCCTCGGAGGAGATATTGTTGTCGTAGGATTTGTAGCTTCTATTGTTGGTTTGTACATGTAAGTTGACCCAGAAGGTAAACTGGGTAGTTCTGGTACAGCTCCTGGTTGACTAGCAGGCTTGATCGTTGGTAAGTGAAGTCTGGGATTTAAACCTGCTCCTGCACCTGGCATGTTGTGATGTCCAAACTGTTGACCAGAAGAGTCATCAAATAGACTAATGCATAGCAAGTAAAAAAATACAATGCCCATATTGATGAAATGCTGGTGATTTTATTCACACAACTCCTTTGAATAGCCACAAATAGTTGGTTCATGTGAGTGTGACATGACTTCTTGTAAATGATGACTACTCCTAAGCATCTTAATACACATAATGAGGGGTATGCAAGCAGCAAGCTCCTCTAGCCATAGAGCACCAACCCTCCTGAGACGGAAGTTACAGATTAAGGACTGTTCCATTGTTAAAGGGGTTGTTCATATTGGACTGTTCATCAAGATGGTTTTGCATTAAAACAACATGTACATTTTTATTTTACAAACAGTACCAAAAAATAAGAGAAACTTTTATTATTCTGCTTTATTGTTGTAGTCGTTTTTCAGTGGAGATAATTGTTTGTAAAACACCTATAAACAACTGTACGTATAAAGGGGCTCTTAAGTGAAATTGTAGGATAAGTGCCATGCATCCTGGAAGAGGAAGTGACTTATAAGGCATGCGGTTCCACACTGAGTCAGTGACATAAAATCAAGAGTTGAAAAGTGTGAGGTCATTATAATATATATAACTGTAAAAGGAAAATAAACCGAGGCTGATATATATTTTAAAAATCAGAAAATTAGTGTGAAAGCTGCATGCATGGGGCTTTATTTTCTTTGATACTTTATTCATGAAGATACAGGTACCTTTCATTGTGCATGATATAATTAATGGAGGATGCAGATGCATCCTCCGTTTAGTCACTGTTACTTGTTTTTGAATGGCTTGACGAGATTAAATGTGCACGATATTGGTGAAACTCACATTCAGTCAAATTAAAGTCAGTGCCTTTCATACAATGATGCATCGTGACAAATAGTAAAATGTCATGATGCTGTGTTCATGTGATGGTTTTGGTTTATTTTAACTCTCCTGTCGCAGCCAAGAAGCTGAATTGTAGGCCAGATTACACTCATACAAAATTACCAATAATTGCTAAAGAAAAAACATCTTAAAGAAAGAATTTACTCAGAATAAAAAAACACTAGTTAGAAAAATTCCAAAAATTGGAAACAAAAGCAAGTTCTTTAAAATGTCACTGTAAATGTTTATAATTGTAAAATTATAAACAATTGAAATAGGACACACGGTCTACAATAAGAAAATTACAAGTAGTTCTCATTCAGTAGTTGCAGCTCACTGCACATATGATCATATGACGTATGACTTGAAATATCAATGGATAAAATAGTCCAAAACGCCCTTTTTTGTAGTTTTTCGAGTGATTCCCGTCATTCATTTGTCAATCCAGAATGCCAAACAGGACATGCTTATTCAACGGTAGGTCTGATATATTGCATGTACACAGTTACAAGATCATTGATTGATATGCCACAACATTTAAGCTGACGTAACAAATAAAGCCTTCTATTAAAGGAATTACTCATCACGGTTACCTGGATATCCCATCTGAGATTATTTTGGATATTAATGCCAAGAATTTTAAGACAGTTTAGTTGATCAAGTGTCGAAGCACCTAAATTCATGTCTGGAATGGATAGCGCTCTTTTTAAAACAAACAGTCATTGCCTGGCATTTATTAGGATTTAATTTCATATTACTGTCATTAGCCCATTGGTTTAGTCGATCAAGTTGATTTTGAATCAAGCTAGTTTGAACAACATCGCTAAATGTGTGGCATAGTGTTAAATCATCTACATATTTATAGTGAATGACTTCAGGAATGTTCGATCCGGCTTCATCTATCATGACTAAAAAGGCAACAGGTCCCAGTTTGGTGCCCCACAGAAAACCCGTATCAATAGACCACCATTCAGAAATCTCATTTTGATAACAGACTGCTGGGTGTGCTCAGAAAGGAAGCGACATATCCAAGGAATGATAGATCTAAGAACACAGGATTCCCTTAATTTAGGAATAAGAATATTGTGGTCCACATGATCAAAGGCCTTAGAAAAGTCTGTGACAACAATAACAGCAGAGTTTTTGGCCGAATCAGTATCGCAATGAATTTGATCCAACATTTTAATCAAATAGTGAGCAGCTGAGTTGTCTTTAAGAGAACCAAACTGTTGTTTGTCTAAATTACATTTGATATAATTTTTGATCCAACTAGTTACAAAGCCTTCCATGACTTTTACACAATACATAAAGGCCAAAGCATATCAAACAACTAATATTTAACATTTAAGACTTCTAAAATTACTCTTGTCAAACAATTAATAAGTAAAGGTAATATTATCATTTTATCCTAAAAATTGGATAATGCTATATGAGCAGATATGATTTTTTTTTTAAATGTAAATATTAAGGAGAAGCATGATTACTAACTAAGGTGAATGCCCCAACATGTACATGTGGTGTTATTTATGTCTTATTTTTTCATTTTCTTTTGAGAATTAGAGACAGTTTAAGAAACCTCTTTAATCCTTGAAATTTTACTCCAGTTGTTATTTAGATACTGATACCAGGTCACGTGCTGAGCATAATAAAAAAGAAAGTTAATTGAAAATATGCCAAAAATTGGTAGACATCCTCATGATGTTTCCTTTTCCTGATTTGATTAACAGGTGTTTGTATCAATTTACTTCTATATTGCCTTTGCGGTACTTCATGTGATCACCTGCTTAGCTGTTAGTACACAGATCTACTACATGGGAACATGGAAATTAGGTAAGACTTATCACTTTATATTTAAGTGGCCCATTGGAGAGAAAAACAAGAGGACACCAATCTATTACATCCTTTCAGTCCTTAGTTACCAATTCTTATAATGCAAAATAATAGCTTTCCTGGAAGAATAATTACACAGGAGCTTATTCCATAACTACCCAAAAACAAACAATTTGTTAGTTAATATTTGGATAACTGCAATTGAAGGACTGTACCTTTAACCTCACAAAGTGTAGTTGTGAATTTCCAGTATCAATTGACTAGCAAAATGCAGTATGTGCATATGTGAACACAAAGAGATCTGTGGGGGGGCGTCAGGTTGGGGCAGTGTTTGTTTTTTTTCTTCACTCATTATCCTGTAATAAGCCATTTAAATTCATGTGAACATAATTTGAATTGTCCATGCTAGAGACACTGCCTTGCAGTGGTACACTGTTTTAAATGGATAAGAAGGGCACAAAGGAATCAGTCCTTTCCAGAGAAAGTGGTTGCTATGCAAAAGCTTGTCCCGAATCACGAGGGATAGCAACAGTGTCTTCAGTCAGGGGAATTCAATTTGCTGTGTTTGTGTGCAATAAGATAACACAGCGTACCGGAGTTTATTCAAATTTAACTTGCAAAAGACTTGTAAATGCTAAATGCACTTTTGGATGATCAGATATAAATCAGTTTTCGGTTCAAACTGTCAGATTGGCAGTCATGCATAAAATCCTTGGTCCACTGCACTCAGCCTACCCAAACAGTCACTACATATGCAAATTTCCAATGCACCTATTATTATTTGCTGAAAGACTTGATCATCCATAGTGCACCCTGGCCTCCCACAATGCATTACGGTCATGCTGCCATGTTCATCCTTTTTCCTCAGCGCCATTATGTAACAGACATAGCTTTTTAGGCATCTTTGAATTTTGAGTCTTTCTTTCTTGCTGCATGGTTCTATCGACTTTTATCATCCTTTACTCCTTCCTGAATGAAGTATTACCTTTTTAGTTTTCTCTTTTTGTTGGTAATAATGTTATTTCTGGTATTTTGGTGATGTTTTCTCTAGTTTCTTTGTATGTGCATCCTGTAGGGGCTTATTATTGATACCACGAGGTGCAATCTGCTTTGATGACCCTGCCGTACTTAGTGACAAGCCTAGCCACTTGAACGGGCTTAATATATTTTAAGTAGCCCAGGTGAGGATAAAGACCTAACCCACTCAAGCGGGTAGAACATATTTTAAGCGGCTTTAGATAGGGATGAGGCCTAACCACTTGAGTGTGCTGAATGTATTTTTAAGAGGTTCAGACGGGGATGAGGCCTAGCTGGTCAATCTAGAGAAAACTCGCTGGGATCCAATCAAGTCCCTTGTTTCTGCCTGCAACACAGGGATAAAGGCCTAGTCGTTTGAACACAGGTACCAGCTGGGATCTAGCTAGGCAACTCTTCGGGGAGTCTGAGGATGATTGACCACTTGAGCAAGGGTACTGGCTAGGATTTAGTGAGGTACTTAGTCTCCACAGTCTATTGCCGGTTTACCAAGCTACCCAAGACTCCTGAGAGTGCACTCCATCAGTTGTCTCCTGCACCTGTCCATAGCAACCGCTAAGGCCAGAGGAACTCACAGGCTGCGCCCAACTTATCCTATTTTCACATCCCCAAGAAACACCTGGTCATGCCTTGACCAATCATTCAGCCTGCTCATACTGGCTTAGACGAGGATTGCTCTTCAATTGATCTGCCCCCAAAAGCACTCCTCTTTTTAATACGCCCTTCTGTATCCATGAATAAACCTCTTCACCAGCAATTTTGTCTGAGCACACTTTCACTCGCCAGGACACTGAAAACACAAAAGTAAGCTCCCTCTGCTATATCAGTGTCCTGTGACGAGAGCTTCACGTGGGTGGAATTGTTTTTCACAGCCTCAGGGCTGTTTCAATTTGAATAATTCACTATTTACATATTCAACCTTCAATTTGATGGAATATCCAAACATTATGTCACACCAACCGGCAGATTATTTATGAAGAGACCATATATAAAAACAGTTACAATAACACACACAATTGTACATTATGATCAGTATAGTAGCTTCTTACATCTAGGAATATCACCAGCCAAGACTTAGCAAGATGTGAGAGACAAAGAATGCTTGTTGCCCTGCTGAAGATTTCTGTTTTAAGTTGTTCAATGAATAATTTTTTTTATTGTTGTAAGATTTCTAATGCTTTTTATTTGAATCTGCTCAAAACAAGCCTCCATTGTGCAATTTTTCTCATTTATTCCAATAAACTAAAAGAACATTTTCTCTTCCTTTTCAGGAATTTCACATTTGAATATTCAAATTCGAGAAATAATATTCAAATATTCAACAATCAATCAAATATTCGATTATTCGGATATTTGTCACAGCCCTGCACAGCCTGGCCCTTTGCAGCCTTGGATGAAGAATTTAATGGCACATTTGAACAAATTGTTGGAAGTGCGTAATACCCGCCAACCCATACCCTTACTGCATCAGAGTCATCCTGCCTGATGCTCCTTTGTCCCCCTCTATTGCAGCTGAGCCAGTGCTGAGTGTCAACTTGTACCTTTCCTAGATTGAGGCAAGTACTATCTCTCTCACATACACAAACATCTCTCAATCCCCCCCCCCCGGTGATACTGCAGCTGACTCTAGCCCCATACAACTTTTTGTGCTGGGGTCAGACAACTCCCTACTACAAAACGCACTGTCCTTCACGTTCAACCCAATCCAGTGAAGGACGGTTCCCACCCAACATTCTTCCTCACATCTAATGGAACCAGGCCAATAATTTTCCATCATCACTCTGAAACCATTGCATAGATTATTCGCTTAGGAATTTCTGTATGTATGGTAGTACACTTCCCATCCAGGGCCTTATCCATTTGATCTCCTGGATGCCTCTCTCCTCACTCCCACTCACAGAGGAGGACCGCGAGTTCTCACCTATCTCACCACTCCTATGTCACCACTCACAGAGCGGAGCCATGGGTTCCTTTACTGCATATACATAGAGAAGACATACATATTCCAAGCTCTACCCTTTGGTCTGTCAGCTCCACCCGTAGCCTTCACCCAGGTTGCGACGACCATCGTCATCCATCTACGACTGCTGGACCTCATGTTTTTTTTCTGGTACCCAGACAACTACCTGATTATTGGCCAGACCTAGGACGAGGCTGTGGCTCCAACCCTGACCTCACCATAGACTGGGATTCCTCGTCGACCAAAGAATATCAACACTTGTGCCATTTCAGCTTCCAACATACCTTGGGGTGATACTCGTTCTCTGCTAAGACATCATCACCCCACAGTCAAACGAGTTGCCTTAACGCTGGTCATCTCACAGGTGAAACTCAAAATACTGATGACAACCTATGCATCATACATGTAGCTTGGATGGGAGGCCTCCCTTCTTCCTCATCAGATTTCATTGAATCGGGATGCTCAATTCCAGTGAAGTCACGTCAATGTCTTGGAACTGCCAGCTATTTTCAATGCCTTGTGCCACTTTCTCGTATACATCCAAAGAAGGAGTGTCTTGATCTGCTTGAACAATTCAACTGTGGTGGCCTCTATCAATCATCAAGATGGCACGCATTCACCGCAATTATGCATCTCAACTTGGGAGATTCTGCATTGGTCGATCAATCACCTGATCGACCTGGAAACTGTTCATTGCTGATCCAATAATTCCGTCACGGATGCACTGTCCCGCGGCATTATCCGCCCAACAGAATGGACTCTCCAAAACTCACTTCTTGGTGATAGAAAGCCCTTGCATCAACCTCTTCTCATCAGCCACCTAGACACAAATCTCGGTGTTTTGGGCCATGGATGCTCTGCAGACTTTTGTTGGGGAAAAATTTGTAGGCTTACTTTACGTTTTTGTTTTTGTTTTCAGACCTTGGGATGTTCAAAAGGGCCCTCATTATTATTCGCACTGAACTCTGCAAGTGTGCCAAACCAGTTTATATTGTAAGTAAGCTCTCATTCTATCTCACTCAACATGTATGTAGAGCCTTTACTTTACATGGATCATTCCGTGCAGTTGGATAACAAAGTGTGACAGAGGAGCTGAAATGTTTAAATTCACTTATGTGTCATACCCCCCCCAGTTTTCACACATTATTAACTGTATTTCTCCTAACTAGTTATACTTTTGCAATAACGAAAGGGGACAAGGAAATATTCAAGTATTACGCATCGTGCATCTGGTTGTGGATGTAACACAGAAACCACAGAGTTTCAATGTGGAGAAAAGATTTCTCGAAGTAACGAAATGTTATGAAAAGTCTTTTGTTATGTTCTAAATATTGGCAAGTATCCCAACAAAAGTAAAACGAAATAAGGGAATATAACACAAGAACGAATCAGGGTACATGTACATGTAGGTATATGTACTCATTTTGGCAAAATTTTCCAGACCAAGTACTGTGTGGTCAGGCTGAGCATTTTCCCTTATTCGGTCAGTATGGTTGGGTTCAAATGAAGTGCAATCTTTGTGGCCCAATATATAGCCGCATGGATGGCAATATTTATTTTGATCTTTACCACGTTTATCCAGTGTTGTAGTCGAGAACACTTAAGACCTTCACACGACCACACAAGACCAGCACAAGACCGATACAAGACCTCTAGTCTTAATTCAAGTCACAAGCTATTCAAATGAACTGCAACAAAAGTATTCCTTTGTCATTGTTCACCCTGTTACTTCTGACTGGTCTTGTGGGTGGTCTTGTGATGGTCTCAACTACAAAATTGCATTTATCCTCGATTGTATTTAAAATACACTGAAATTATCATGTCAGATCTCACAGGAAACAGTGCCAAAAATTTGACACTTTATTTATGATTTCCCAGCCGGAATGTTGTCAAAATCCTGTCCGTGCGCGGAGTGCAAGTTATAGGAACAGGGTGCTAATGGTAATGAACCCCACTATGGCCTGCTGGCTTGCACACACCATGTTGTGTTCACTATCATGGTTCTTCACAGTGTGGATAGTGCTCTACAAGCAATCCTTGAGGGATATGTGGAACTAGATGTATTAGCTACAAGACTATATCATTTTTCACCTGTGGGGGGGTCCAAAATACTTGGGTATGTACCATATTTTCCTTTTTTTTATGTTGAGATAATAATACCGCCACAGAAGGATGCAAACTGGAGTGATTGCTTAACTGTAACTGGTTTATATTTTTGGTTTGAACATGTGCTCAAAACCTGTTTATGTACGAATTTCAGCTATGGCTCCTCCAAGGGGATTGCGGAACCACCTGTATTCTTACATAATGGTAATTAATGGTGATTGCAAAAACAAGGTCTGGATGTACTGTAACTTGGAAATTGTCAGAGTTGTTCTGATCAATTGTGAATTGTAAATTATCAAAATTTACCGATACTGCCTTGAAATCAGTGATAGCGGTCTCTAATGGCTGAATTTACTTCCAACAAACTCAGGGTGGCATAACTCCATTGCAGCCATAACGTGTGGAAACTCTGTGTTTGACAAGTGAGAAAATACATGTACATGCCAGAAGACATCTGGCAAGTGATGGTTTGTTTGGCAAATTCTAAGCAAGAGCTAGCTGTTGAAGCATGGAAGAATCCATTTCTAACGAGGGGCATACACTTCCGTGTTACGGAACACCAAGGGTTGCAGATGTAACAGAATAGCTGTGGACACCATGCTCGGCATTCTGGCAAGAACAGATTTTTTCTTTAGAACTGAAATACAGCAGTGAATGCCGAGTTGATTAAAGGACATCTGGATCGTAGTTTTCAAACCATGGTGATGTAATTAGCAATTTTTTTCCAGGTCTAAAATACAAACTCCTGTTTCGGATGTAACATGACTATTTGTGTATGGAAATTACATTATGTCCATACCCTGGAACAAAACAGGGGCTCACTTATGAAGGAGGGGTAGTTCACATAAACTATATAGTGAACTAACAAGGGTTGATGTAGATGCCAACATGTACAGAATATGACAATATCTATATTTACTTTCAACCCACTCTCTTTGTTTCTTAAAGTCCCATTTATTTTACCAAAAGAAAATGGTTTTACATAAACAGAAACCACTTTTTTGTGCTTTATGCTGCAAAACATGTTTCCTCACATATGAACAAAATGGTTCAACAGTATACCTCTCTGTGTTCTTCTCATGATATAAATTTAAGTGGCTAAATATTTGAGTAGCTATGGATTTACTTCATAGTCAAATAACCAGGTGTTGCCCGACTTCATGGAATGACCCAGTTTTCTAGTTTGATATACATAGAGTTCTCACCAAAATATGTGTTGCTATTCGTTGCCCCACTCTTTTCTAGCTGAAGGGAGATGTATGCTCTTGAAATTAGTGTATGTTTCATTCTATTTGCCTGTTATCAAGGAATGTTAAAGTCATGTGTAAAATGACTTCATCTGCAAGTGTGTAGAGGCCATTTCACTGCAAGCAGAAACTATTTCATCTAGTTAAAAACAGTCAGAAAAGAGTGCATTCTAACACTTTCAACGCACAGTAGTCAGCTTACAAACTGAAATTGTGACCCGGTACATCGAAATCAGGAATAAGTCACAAATTGTACATGGTCAGAAAGAAAACTATCATGCTCCTTTGCTTCGCTCATCTTCTATTGATGGACACTTCATTCTTGGTTTTATTATACAGAATGGGAGAGGGGGTTTCACTAGGCTGCTGGGTGCTTCAACCTTCTGCTTGCAAATAGGTACTGGTACAATAACAGTTCAATATGGAATTGATGAAAACCTTAAACATTAAGTTACAGCTTTCATTTCAGAAAAGAAACATTGGTCAAATACTAATAGCATTGAGTTTAAATAATCCAAAATCTATATAGATTCTCAAGTATTGAAATATTTTGCATCACTAAATGAGCAAGTTATGCAAACTTCATGTAAACAAATATGTACAGAGTGATCCTATGACCAAGAACATGTAGCGCCAAATAATTGTAACTGTAATAGAGCCAATGATTTTCCATTTCAAAAACGGGTATTTTCTGTTTCACCAAATCCCAAATTCCACTTCAGAAATTCAAATTCCATTTCATACCTTAGTAAGCATGAAAAAGGAAAGCAAGTTTTAAACTACTGGTATGCATGAAAACCATTTGCCCAAGCATATTCCCCCCCCCTGGAAAAAAATAAAAGAAAGAAAGTAATAGTGTTTGGATATACTCTGTAATGTTTCAGACTTTTTAAAATAATTTTCTGTGGTGATAATTTTTTTTAAAAATCTACACAATAAATACGGCATCCCCCCTTGATTTGCCATTGGAGCGATCATCAAAAACTTGCTGTGTCTCTCCTCGTGTATGAAATCAAATTACATTTAAATATATGTACAGTGTACATGTACAGTGAAGTCACAGGGTAGGTCTTGCATGCAACAGTCATTGATCACAATATGCCAGACATCGACCAGCCATATTATTTGGCAGTGGTGTGACAAAATTCAGAAAGATAACATTAAATCTGAGCCTTAAAATGCACGTTTGTGACTGAAAACTTAGCTCTTCATCTTGGAATATGTTCTTCCACTAAAAGAGAAAAGGAAACACTTACAGTTATGGTATACTGGCTTAAATCATGGGCCACTCCCTGGTACACACAGTACCAATGTAAAGTACACTCCACACAGGAGGTGACTGCTCACAGTGCAAGCTAGTAAGGCAGTGACTTGGGGGATGCACATGGCATCTCAGTGTTAAACAAAATCACTGAAGCAAAACCTAATTTGCCAAATGCTGATTTCCATGTGAAAGATAAACTTAGATACTCCCTGGGTCAACTTCATTGCTAAAGAGGGGGATTTAAACACAGTGCAAGGTATATGTGAGTCAAAGAATAATAAATTTACTATATTTAAGAACACATTGTGACACATATACAATACGTGACAGAAATCATTGCTAAAAAATACAGCAGTTGAAGCTGAAATATGTGTATCCTTTTCTTAAGGTACTGTGGATACACATAAGTGTTTGTCTTCTGAAAGAAAGAAGCTTTTAAGATAATTATGCTATTGCAAAAACACATTGAGCATTTTATGAGATGTGATTGTGATTACATTCACTCTCCAAGCTGCCCAAGTGACAACTTACAATTCCAACTTGTATGGCTGAATGTCACCCCCAAAAAAAGGTTTATTCTGTTTCAACCAATTTCAATTCCATTTCCCATACCTTAGATCTTATAAATTTCTAATAATGCTCAACCACTCCTTGCCAGGCGACCCATTTCAAGTACATAGGCTTTATATGCAGAGCCGAGGAGCCCGGAACTGGGGCAAAAGAGTTGGGCCTTATAACAAAAGACTGTACTCCGCACAAAAGACTGAGCTGCTGGGCATTGCCGACATTTTTTTGCTCTCAATAGAGGAGATAATCCAGCCTTGTTTCGAAACAGTATACCGCGGTTTGAGGCATTTAGAGCAAGCGGATTACCACTGGGGACAAAAGCTCTCCACCACCACAGCGATGAGCCACACAGCACCGCTGCACACTAATCTGGCCCCTATTGAAAAGAGGTCAGCAATACACAGAGCCAGTTTTGGGAACAAAAGAATCTTACGTAACACCGCACAATCTGGGCTCTTTTTCCAAGACTGCAGGCCTGGCTGAAATATTCAGGAGTCAATGAATTTCACCTGTCAGCTTTAGAGTAGTGCCCAAAGAGTCCTTCATTTTGGTATAAATGGCCATTAAATGAAATGATGAAATTTCGAAGAATTTTGAAAACAGAAAATCTTAAAAAGGACCCGGCATCTTGCCTTGCTCAAGAAAA
Source organism: Acanthaster planci (assembly GCF_054643075.1). Lineage (NCBI taxonomy): Eukaryota > Metazoa > Echinodermata > Asteroidea > Valvatida > Acanthasteridae > Acanthaster > Acanthaster planci. Next base: position 13,463,434 of record NC_141786.1, on the reverse strand, counting down.
ATCCACCGGGCAACAAGTGGTTAAAAACCCACTACCATGCAAACAGATTCTGCTGATCTTCACTAACACCATAGCTCTTTATAAAGATATAATCTCAGCAAAGAAGGTTGGGAGATGAAGTAATTTAAGATCTATTGGAATAAGTTAGAAGAAGAACTCGGTGCAGGTGAAGACCCTGAACTGTTTCTGTTACTCGGAAAGCTCTTTAAATGGAGATACACATCAATGACTTTGACTTTGTTAAATGGGAATAGGACACATGAGTGCAGCATGGGGAGCTCACCCAAATTCCAAGGATGTTTTCATTCATTCATCGTTCATTCAACCAAAAGAATCTAAATTTCATAACCTTTCAATGGTACACATTACAAGTGTTGTAGATGGTAACCTCTCAGTTTCATATATACACTTCCAAATATACAGAAACTGCCACATTGATGTTTTCAACATCAACCCACATCCCCACTTATACTCAGCCATTACATAAAATGTTCTCATGTTGCTCATTACGATCTACTGGGTCACAAATGTATAGACAGCCTCAATCTAAACTGTCCTTGAAAATTCTAATCAGACATTTCAGGAAGAGATTGGTGCCAGGAATTTTATTCTAAACAGTAGTTTAAAGGGTGTATTGTCAGTATACCACACACAACATTGGTAAACTCACAAACAATTTTACCACTCCACTTGAGTGGAAATTTGTTATTCGTTATTTATTATCTTTGTTAATCTATTTTATTTATATTTTTAATGTACAATGTTAGCCTTGTGTTGTCTGTAACAAGCATTTCAAAAACAATAATTGTAGAATGCATTGGAAATACCATTTGTTTCTTTAAAAATTTTCTGTTTTTTTTTTCTTTTCTTTATAATTCATTAGGAATGATGTTGGGAGAAGAATCATGCAATTCCACCTTCATGTGAATTGGCTAGCCATAAATGTCACTAAGAATGATGCAATCACTTTTGGCTCTTTTTTCTCCTTATTGAAGGCAATAAATTTATTGCAAATTCTCTTTATGCATGCAGCTATACATTGAATTTCTGGTTTGTTGCAATTTAGTTGTACCTTGTATGGACAATCTTGAAAAAAGGATAGACTGAATAAGGGGCAGGCATTTCAGTTTAAGGCTCTCAGCCAGTCTTTTCTGGGTTGGTCTGCTTTCTTGCTGTGACTCTTCTCCACTTTAGTATTTAAAAATATTTTGCTTCAATGTTTAGATATACTTTCATAAATACGTCAGACAGTCTCCCTATTTAACAACTTGCAATTTGACCATGTATTGACATTTGATAATGCCCGCTGAGATGTGATAATGCCTGCAGCGTAAAATGCTCTGGCACCTGGATGTGAGACAGTTTACTCCATCCCTATTGGTTAAGAGTCTGCGTGCAGTGGAGCACATGCCATGTCCATATATGGATATTCTTCTGGACAATTTGCACAAGGAATATACCATAAAATGTACAGGGGTGTTCTGGAAAATGAAAATAAATGTCTAGAACAAAATCGTTGGAAATCTATCACGTATTGACTTATTTTGACCCAAACTAAAAAGCTTTTTATGAATAGGAATAAATATGTTCTTGGCCAGTCTTAACCCCTTCGTGACAGAGGACTGCAAATGCAGCAGATTGTGTGAGGATTTGTGCATACCACACATACAGTCTATTCACCATGCAGCTGCTGGTTCAATGGGGCCTTCTGCTGGACAGAGCTTTGCATACTGGGCGTACCACAGCCCAGCAGTCACAGTCAAAATAATCCCGCCATGAAGGGGTTAAACTAACGGGCATTAGTCGCGTCCATTCTCCTGAGCCGGTCTTAAATGCATGTTAAGCACATATTTATCCTGTTATTAAAGTAAAATTCTTAAATACATGGGTCAGCTTTTCTATTTATATTGGTAAAAGTGCATCACATGATCATGTATTAACATTTAATAATGTGAATGTGATGGGATGCTGTCTGCTACGTAAAGCACACGCTGGCACCTGGATACGATTAATCTATTCTGATTGGTCAAGTGTCTGTGTGCACCCGGCACGTGGAACTTGCCACGTACAGCCAAGTCCATATGAGGAGATTCTTCTGGGCTAGTTGCACAAGGGATATACCAGTAAATGGACGGGGGGTGTTTGGGGAAATAAAAGTAAAATTCTTGAACAAAATCCGTGGAAATTTATCTTATATTAATTTTCTTTTGACTCTCTGTCTAAGACAGCATTTATGAATGGGAATAAATATGTGCTTGGCTGGTCTTAAACTGTAGTTCTCCTGAAGAGAATGAATGCTGATAATGCTCAAGCTACAGGCAAGGGCCTTAGTTGCATCCATTTTCTTAAATGTATCCTTTAAATATCCCCTTTAAAAAGCAGTAACAGGAAAATAACAGACATTGTGAATAATGGACAAAGGAGAGCATTTATTTGCTTAACACGCAACAGTTTGTTTTTCATTGCAGGATCGAATGATTGTGCTCACTGTAGCAAACGCCATCAATTGGTCAATGTAAGTATATTGAAAGTGTCATGGAATAATCCTGCTTCATTTTAGCTATCAGTATCTAGTGGCTGTCACTCTAACAAATGCAATCCCCAGATGTAAATGTATCATATGGAAGGGATTACTAGATTCAATTCTATATGTATGAAACCTAAAGTGCATATGTCACCAGTTCAGTTGAAGTTTCCATTTGCTGTTTTTGTTTATCAAATTAGATTTATCCCTATGTACCTCATTGTGCTCTTTAGTAAAGACAGTTGTGATAGTTCCATGCTCCCCGGATTAGTACTTTCAACCATTCTTCGTTTCTGTTACAGAAATACCTCATACCAACAAATGCATTATCAAGTCACTAGCACAAGCACTTGCACCGAGAACAGTAGAAGTCCTTAACATCATCCCACAATCTGCTCGTCGCATGCCCCATTATCACATGTATTGCACAAGTAACTTTCCAGTTTGTTTCCAGTAATGATGCCAAGTACATGTGTTTCGTTTAAGTTCTATTCATATTCTTTGCTCTGTGCTGGAACATATTTCTAAATCTTCCACTTCTACATCTTGTAAAGTTCTAAAATGAAGAAAGATGGAAATGTAGTTCATGGAGTTAGCTGTCATCACTGTCAATCACAGCATTCATTAAAAACTGTTACTGTGAGATACTGAGTGCGTTCAGTGACAAAGGATCGGAACTATCTCACCTGATTTATTCGCCATCTTGGAAATTTTTAAGCTTACAGCTTGAACACTTGAGGGTGCACTTTAGATACAAAATAATGAGCTGAACTGGTGGATTGTGAGAGGCAGCAAGTATCCAACATTTCCTCCCCACTAAAACTGTAGAGTCCACATTTCAAGTTTCAAATGCCCAGTTCAGCTGTTTGAATTGTATACTGAACTTAGCTGGTTTCATTTGTGTGTTTATGAGGATAGGGAATGTTATACAAAGTGCAGTTTCTTTTGTTTTTGCTTCACTGTCAAACACTGAGTATTATGGAATCTCAACATGAGTTTCTTAAAACTTTTTTTTGGGGGTTGGTTGTTTAACTAAAACTGAACTTAATTTCCCTTTCTCTCTCTTTTTTTTTTTCAACTTAAACTAACTTAACCTAACTTAAAGTAGGGTGGCCACCCAAGCCTGTGGGGTGTTATGAGTGTAAGGGTTTAGAGATCCAGCCTGTCTGGTGGTTTGTGTTTCCTCTGTGGGTAGGCTAGGTGGCTCTGACGTTGGGTTCATGGAAGTAGTCAGTGGATCTGCTTCAGAATGGATGACTGCTGGAGTCTGCATGGATTGAGTAGGGGTTAGAGAATCCGGTGTCTTCTGGTCAGTGGTGTCTGGAACAATCTGGGGCACTGGGTCTTGCTGGATCATCTCAGGCTGCTGGTTGAAGATGTGTGGTTTCCCAGTATCGGCATCAAGAAGCTGATCAATGTGTCTGTGCCAGATGGAGTCTGGGCCGACTTGAACCTCGTACGACAAGGGCCCAGTTTTGTTTTACATCCAATGAGGCTGACAAGTGCTGAAACTTTTTGCTCATTAACAACTCCATTGGCTTCAAATACTGCTTGAGATGCTCCACATATGTGGGCCAGTCCTCTTCTTTGCTGTTAAATGGGTCAATTCGACCAATGAGTCCCGACACCATAATGTTCCCCGACTACACACGTGTGTATGTTCACGTATTAGCAAAACCTGACAGTGGTCCAGCAGCACAGTACCATATCACTGGCAGCTGCTACACAACACATGCAGTCGGCAAGGCTTAAATATGTTAAATATAGACCCGTATGCTCTATACAGACACTATGCATTGCATATAATAAGTCACAGTGGTTCAAGGGTTAAGAAGCATTTGAAAGCAAATGTGCGTTTGTATCCATTCAGTATCAGATTGTATAATTGTCATGTAGAGAATGTAGAGACCTTTCTTCACATAGTTTTTCTTTTCATGTTTTAATGCTCTCATGAATGGTTGGCCCAATTGGAGTGAAACCTTATATGTCAGTATTCCATCATGTGTTACAGATAAAAACTGAGCTAGGTGATGTTATAATAATGTCATCAATTGAATTTTTTACAAATTGTGTTTTTTTTATTTTAAAATTTTTGCAACATATCTTTCAAACTAAGCAAGGTGTTTAAAAAAGACTATGCCATTCAGATGTGGAAGTAGTTCAAAAAATTTTGTGACATCTTTGATGGCATTATCCTTGGAAATTTTGTAGATTTTTTGTCTGCTAATCACCTGTACTCTTTACGCCCTTTTTACTCCACGTTTCCAAGTATATGCATGTTAATTACCTGTGCATGTTAACTTTATATTAGGAATGTAAAAAAGGCCCTATGTTTGTTTTCAAACAAACAGAACATCTCGTTTCTTTCCCCTTTTTTTGTTCTGGCCGTCAACTGTTGCAATTTATTAAATCAGATTGTTTCCAGACTTGCCAAACACTTAGATAACCTGCCAATGGTAGTAATAGAAGAAATTTGTCAGATGACGTTATCAAGAGACACATGGCATTAGATTAAAGGTTCAGTTTTTCTCCATAGGTTTTTGTACACGTTCTTCCACAGCCCAAGAATTTTGTCCTTTTGTCATTTTCAGTTGGCTTCTTATATTGTACACACTTAGACATATATGCGTTAGAGATGAAAGTTGAAGTGACATCACGATGACATCATTTGGTGTCAAGTTGCAGAAAATTAAAGGTGTAATTTTCATATCCACGTGTTTTTTGAAGTACATGCACGAATGTGACATCATCCGATGATAGGTCACTCATGTGACATTAAATCTGTACCCTACATCAGAGCACAAGTACATAGAAGTAGTGATTGGGTTAAAACCTTACATGTACATGTACTTGTACTTAGTTGGAAATCAGTGGTTCTTAACACTGGATTACAAATATTCCTAACAGTCTGATTTTTTGTACTAAAAGTCAAATGGAAATCATGTGACATGAGATTAAAGATACAGGTTTTCTCTATAGGTTTTGGGCACATTTTCCACATCAATAGACTTTAGCATTGCTATTGATATTACCAATGTTACCTGTATTTGTTAAACACATAGTTAAGTAGCTAGAAAGGGTCCCAGGAAAAAATTATATCAGGTGTCTCTGACATGACCTTAAAGGTTAAAATTGAAACATTTAAAACCCATGTGTTCAGTGATTGTTACACTATTTCTTGTTAATTTTACTTGATTAATATTTGTATTGTCACATGAGTGTCATTTTAGGCAGATACCAGCACGTTATAAATCTTATTATTATTACTATTATAATTATTAAAATTATAGCTTCTGAACTACACACTGTACATGTTTGATGGGGTTGACATCTTGCGGGTACTTTACAGGGAAGTGTATTGACATGTGTGATAATGATGTCATCAGGTGACAAGTCACATTACATTTAGGTACACTTTTACATGCACTGTCTGACTTGGTTGAAACCTTGCTGGTACTAGTAATAATTAGACAAGGAAGTGTTGGAGATGAAAATTTTCATCATGTAACAATGATGTCATCTGGTGACAATTAACGTGACATTAAAGGTGCACTCTTCAAACTTTTAAATCTGTTTAATCACAGGAATATGAAACATTGTGCAGTAAGTATCACCACTTGTTGCAGAAACGAAGCACTGTTCTGTTTGTACCCAAACACATTTCTTGTTTGGTCAGTTTGGTGAGGTTGGTTTAGATCAGGTTGGGGCTTTTTCGTTTCTTCAACCATACAGAGCACCTTTGTAGAAGCAAAAGTGAATCTACTTGTTCTAACCCTGATAGTCATAAATCTTCCAAAATCCTATATCATTTCTTTCATCACTTTAATTATACCCTGAGTATTGGGGCTGAAGGCTCTCTTTCTGTTTTTGATTTTGGATTCAGTTTGAATTCTGATTGAGGTTTGATTTATGTTGTTCACAATAACTCTAATAGTCCTCAGTCCTCCAACAGGTGAAGGGTTGAGGACTGATAGGGTTAATGTTTTGGCTTCATTTTCAGATTTTAATTTAGCTGTTGCTTTTTTAGATGATATATAAGTTTTAAAAATGTCTTTGTGTTGTATCCGCAAAGTCAGAAATTCATCAATTTGTTCCTCTCACTAATGAACTGTTTTTGTGTCTTCATTTGAAATTGTTACTAGAATGATCTTCAGCCTTGCCAAGGTTCCCAAAGACTTTAATTCCTACCTGTTGGCAATTTTCCTTGTGAATCTGTTGCTGTATGTGGCATTTTACATCATTATGAAGGTACTCTTTTGTATTGTACAGAGATTATCTATAGGGTTTTGCGAGACGAAATGTTGAATAGTGTGATTAGTGGTGGTTTTAAGCTATCCATCTTGCATACTTTTCTTCTTTCATAAAGGAACCAGAAATGAATTGTTCTAGGAATCACTTTTTGTGTATCTCTGTACTGTTCTTCCATGTATGAAGACTGTTCGACATCTTTTTTTGAGTTACTTGAACTGAAGGGTGCACTTTTTTTAAATAATAAAAAATTGACCAAGCATTTCTGGACAAGTGAGGGTGCTTTTGCTTTGATGTAAATCCAGGAAGACATGCTTCAGGTTGCATGGTTTCATATTCAAATTGTGAATCCCAAATTTGCTATCTGGGAATATTTCTGTGAAAAGGATTTTTGCTGGATTATTGCCGTATACTTACACAGCAGTAAATTGCCAAAGAAACTAAAATCTGCCAAAGCAGTGGTCAAACAAATCTAGAAATGTTCTGTGCACAAATCAGTGCAACATTGAGATCTAGTGCCTTGGATGACTGTTTTGTTCATGGATATGCAAATATGCAATAGCATAAAGACCAAAAAATCATCAAAATACAGGTTAAAATTGCAAAATAAAAGTGCAATTTCAAGGGTTTTTGTAAAATTTATACAAATATTTCTATTTCCTGGTTGCTTTAAGTTGCTAAGTTGCTAATAAGTTACGAAAAACACAAATCTTATGTGAGAGAACTATTATGCACCAGTATAAACTATGTGTATTTCAAGCATGATGGGACTTGGCTGACTACTAAAGTATGACCAAAGTGTAACAAAGATTTCAATGCAAGACTTACACAAGGCAGTCATGTGGCTAAAGTTGCAGACCATTGAATTTTCTTTTCTTTTGTTTTTCATATTGTTTTCACCTGTTCCCAATCTAAGCAAACTGAGGATTGAGATTGATGATGTTTACAGTGTTGTTTTAAGGCATACTATTAACCTCAACCATTTTTCCTACATCCTATGTAGTTAGGGTTGACAAAAAGAGAGGCTGATACGTGTAGGTGTTCTTTTCATTTTTATAATTAATGCAACTTCCCTGTTCTTCAATTTAAAACAAAAATAGGTTCGATATGGAGAAAGGTTGATCCCTGCAGTTGTTGTCATTGTTGTAATGGCACTTGTTGTTTGGGGGTTGGCACTTAACTTCTACTTCAGAGCACTCACTGGATGGGAGGTATGTAGGTTTCTTACATTTCTTAATCTCAAAGGTTCTACCTAGTACCAATGCTATTAAGATTAGATCTTTACATGAACAGTAATACCTGTCTCTTAAGGATTTGAACCTGGAAAAGTCAAGTACAAAATCAAAGCAGAAACAGATGTGACCCAGTACATCAAAATCAGGAATATGTGGTCACAAAGAGAATTTCATAAGCTTTCAACTGGTACACATTACATTACATGTGCTGGTGGTAACCTTTCATACGTGCACTTCCAAAATATATAGAAACCACCACATTGGTTGTGTCAACATTTACTTGCATCCCCACTTTACTCGGCCATTATGTAAAACAGCCTCAGTGACTTATTCTTGATTACAATGTACCGGGTCACAAATACAGATTTTCTTTAAATAGTTGACAGCTTAAAAGTTTTAAAACAGGGGTGTGGTTTCTGGAATTTCTGTGAGACTATCCGGAATTTCTGAGAGACTTTCCAGATTTTCATATTGTCAGTGCTTTCAATATGTAACGCAAAGACTAAAATATTTGGTGCGAAACTAAGTGAAGGACTTGCACAAGTTTAGGTTTTTGGCATGTGCTTTTGCATTGTTACTCCCCCTGGAAATGCACCAGATACATTGGTAATAGTCCATTGAATGGAGGGGGTATCATTGTTAAAACATAGGGACCCAGGCCAGTGGTATGATCGTTGTGTGTATGTACATGTACTGTACGTACTGTACGTTCACTGTGTGTGTATGCACGGTACAAATGTTGTCGTTGCTTGCACTGTCGACAACTTGCATCCGTCTGCCATTGCGTTTCGTTTCGTTCTCGTGGTGGTCTGATGTCGTCGACGTCCATCAAAAATGTCAAACAAGGTAGTAGGTAGGGAAGGGGATCTGAATGTAGACAAAAGATTCAAGAATTCTTGGACATTTTCCTGGCTGGAAACCGAGGTGGACAGAAAATTAATCAAGGGGAAATCGATATATTATCGTGACTTTCTTGTGAAAATAGACAAACTTGGGTACTGCAAGTGCATCTGTAAGAGACAGTTTTCAGTTTTAATAAATTGTGATAGAATTTTGTGGATCACTGATAACTGCGCATGTGTGTTACACTTCTAGGTCTTTGATTGTCACCAGTTATAGCTTACACATATGCAATTGAAATGAAAGAGGACAAGGGCTTTGTTGCAGTAAATGTTATAATTTATCCCTCAAAGTAAGAACAGCTCTTGTGGTGGCTTACATGCAGTAAGTCTCCTCCTATAATCAAATAAATGTGCCTCAAATTGTAGGGAAGCTGTGGCCAACTCGACTGGCAAAACCCTCCAACGAATGTTTCATGGATTTTTCATTTTCCCCAAATCACACCCCTAATTAAAGAAATGAAATTGTTATCTTGTGTGTGATGTACGTGAACATATGTATGTGGCTTAATCCTTTATAGGCTGAGGTGGGGCGCATTTGACCTCCCTATGGAAATTTTTACAAATACTTCCAGACCACTGCCAAGATCGATCCATTTTTTCATGACCCTTTTTCCTTGTATTATTCTGCAACTTTAGATTCCAAAGTAAAAAAAAAAAATTAGACAAGCTATTTTCTGGTTTTATGATAATCAAGAGTTTATTGCCATGTATACAGATGGCTTGAAAGATTTGGACTCTGTCTCCAGAGATGCAAAATGTCAAACAGTCAGAGTCAGGCTTTGTTGATTCAACCCATTCCTACTGTTAAGTTTCCCACCACCAACTATCAACCACACCCTGTTAATAGTTGGGGGTTTGCTCTGAGTGACAAGTGACAAGCAGGGCTGCTGATTGAGCTGACGTCACCTTGGTCCTCCCTGCTCTGTGTGTGTAAGCATCGGAACCTACCGTTTGGGCCAGAGAGAGTGGAGGTCCGTTAACAGGAAAGAGAAGGAAGGAAGCCTACTGTGATGATTCACCACCACTGGTTATGGCTCACTGAGGCCTGTTGGGAGGTGAGCTCATGGATCACCTGCTTAAAGCCAATCGGCTGGTGCATCCCAAGCCCACTGAAGGTCTCTTCATTGTGGGCACTTAGGCATGAATTGGGCAATAACACTTCCTGCGCTGATCGACTTACCATTGTGCTGCCTTGGTAAATGCGCCAGCAGAATGCGGACCCAACTCCGCATCTCCATCATAGCCTACCATGACACACACTGCTTCTGGTAGGCTCACTGAGTCTGTAGGGAGGCAGGCTCGTAACTCATCTGTTGACTTCACCGCTACATGCCTAATCCCACCGGCATCCAAGACCACATCAACAGGGGCACCCAGGTGTGAACCCAGGCGACTGCGCCATTGGAATCAGATTCACTATTGCATCTCTCAAGTCCACATCCCAGGCAGCTGAGCCCAACAGATTTCCACATTGCCGTGGATTTTGCATGCCCCATGTCATTCAGTACTCAAGGTTTTTCATAGGGATCCTCCGGAAGAATGCCTCTGAATATACTGTTACTACAGCTCATCATGTACAGCCCCTTTCCAACTGTGAACCACAGAACAACCACTCTTCCATGGCTTCCACTTATCCAACTCCATCTGTGAAACTCTTCCACAGACTCTCCTGTGTGGCCCTGCCATGCCCTGCACTGTTATCCCAAAGGTTGGCATGTCCATAGTCTTGTTGCCGTAACTGTTATGAGGCCTGACTCAAGTATGGTTTACCGTGAGCTGATGATATTGTTGCAGTGGTGCTACAGGTCCACTCCTCTGGCCATGCCTGGTGTGACTGAAGCAGGGAACTGTTCGCTTCTCAAGTGCTTGCGTTCATTGAGCCGAGGAACTCACTTTTGACTGCTGTGCGCAAATCTGGTCAGAATGATTTAATACATGCTGAAAAACTAGCGAAACTGCAAATACGTGCGGGAAGAATTGTATTGGGCAAAAATAAATTTTCATATTCCACTTTAGAGAACCCTTTTGTGTGAACTTGTTGAATTTAGTTTTGTCCAGTTTATTTGGAAAATATCATTGGTGAGATAGTGAACTATTTCTAAATCCACTCGTATTGACATACAGTATTTATCTATCTTGCATCTGTTCGGTATTCACCTTTGTAATATTTCTTTAACCTTTTAAATTTATTTTAATGGCCTACTTTAAATTTTCATTTGTTTTCAGTTTAATAAGTGTTTTACATTCTTTTATAGCTCAGGACCCTGAGGAAGACCACATTAATATCGTGAATTGAGCTATCCTGGTAAAATATCAAAAATAAACAAATAAATAAAACTAAATACTCTGAAACTCCAGGCAGCCTTCAATGCAGTATGTCACTTCTGTACAGCCATCAAGGCAAACTTGTCCTGATTCTATCAGACATCTCAGCAGTGCCCGCATACATGAATCACCAAGGAGGCATGCACTCACTAGGCATCGGCCTCCTGACAAGACAAAGGTTCCCATGGATGTTGAACTCCAGGATTGACCTAAAGGCAACCCATATCCTGGGAGCCAACAACTCCATTGCAGACGTCTGCTCTCAGGGAAGGATTCACCTGACCGAGCAAATTCTGCATCACAACATGGCCGAGTCAATCTTTAAGGTACTCAACAGTCCGCATATTGACCTCTTTGCCTCAACAGAGAACATTCAGCTGCTGATGTTCTGCACCAGGTTCCCTTAGTTACAAGCCTGGGTGACAAACTTTCTTTATTGTAGCTGGAAAAAAATTACTTGCCTATGTGCCCTTCCTCCGTTAGCCTTAATTCCAGCAGTTCTGTCAGAATCGTTGCCATCTTCTCTTCACCCTGTTTTTGGCTCACCAGCCCTGGTGCCCCAGTTAATTAGGCTGCTGGTATAAGTCTACACCAGCAGAAAACAGCTTTCTAAGTCACGGTATGTCAAACAACATGAGTTTCCAACTGAGGCATCTATAACTGCAGTAGCAGTCTTTTTATTATACCTGCTTAACTCAGGATTGTAGTTAGCAATCAAATGCAATTACCGTTCTGGCATTTTGACAATTGACAGTCATTGCTACTGATGGCTTCACTCCCTTGGACAACACTGCCCTCCTTCTTCATACCTCTTTCATGTGTTGATTGAGCATTCCTTTCAACAGCTTATTCCCTGTCTGGTGTCCTTGAGCTCCTTGAATGTTATCTCTCCATACCTCGCAACAAGGTCTTGTCACATACCTCAATGGAGCTGACTTTTCTACTTGTAGCAACCACTTAACTCCAAGCTATTGGAATGCGGATATTATCCATCACAGATGATCTTATCAGATGGGAACCTGATTGCATCTGCTTCATTCCAGCCCTGGGCTCACACATGAAGATCTGATCGGATTCATTTCACAAGATATCTTCATTCCCAACATCATAAAGCACTCTGATCTAATGACAAGCTATGCCGTCCTGTTTGAATTCTCAAATGGTGTTTTACCAGGACTCAAAACTGAAAGTTTACGACTTTAAGGTAGTATCTACCTCACAGACATTCTTCAGTAGCATACTATCGGAGGATATCTGCATGGCAACATTCAACATTCACCTCATGCTACCTGAGCAATGTCTTGCATAGAGAATTCTCCCATAGTATTAATCTCTGCACCAAGTCCTCCAGGACCCTCGCCAGGGTGGACCACCTCCAGATCTATCCGAAGGCTTCCTCCCTTTCTGGTCTGTCATTGATTTAAGCTCACCAGTTGTCTACGACACCTGACCATGTGCATGCTGCATCGCCAACCTATTGTATATGCCCTGCAGGTTTTGTGGGCAGGAGAGGGCGTACTAACATGGGAAGTGATCTAACAGCTTGAGTGCGTGTTTAAAGAATTCGCTCATGCAGTCATAGTCTGGTTCCCGATCCCATTTTCATCGATGCATTCAGACGTAGAAAATTGCAGGGAAGGGGGCGGGAAAAAGTCTAGCGCTGCCAATGTTTTCAGTCACTTTTATGCATGCAGTCATGCTCATTATAAGCCAGAATCTTGTTTTGATTGGTTTCATCACAGAGACATTTTTATTTATAGCTTGGTTGCAGGAAATTTCAAAACGGCAGCCATCTTGAAAAAATAAAAATGAAAAAGCCCCTCTTCCTCCTCTTTTTTCAAAAATCTGGACGAGAAACAACTTTTTAATTTGGCCTTATTTCCCTTTTCATTATAAATATATCTACTACTGATATCAGAACAAAAACATTACAATTAAAACAAACATTAAAAAAAATTAAAAGATGAAATACATATTGCATTGGCACAGTGTATAATTAGAGCATATACAAATTTCTTATGTGAAACGAAAAATGTAACCAAAGAACAATTAAATAATCACTGTGAATATTTTATTATGTTTCATTTCAAGTGAGTTGGGCATTTTTGAAGATTTGTGTACATAAAATTTGGGGACTTCACTTGGTAATTAATTAAGGCAGTAAATTTAGGTAAATAGAAAAAGAGGCCACGTAGAAGGACGTGCGTCATATGCTTATATCATATGCGCTCAGGGTATACTGTACACTTACTGAGCATAATATGCAAGACGCAAGTCGTTTTGTGTGGCCTCATTTTCCATAAATTTATGCTTGGCCAGTCAACGTTTAAAACTGGCTCAGGAGAATGATTAGGGCTACAGTAATGCCTTAGCCTGCACCGGGCCTAATAAATTTAGTGTATGACCTGTCAAACACTTTTTTCCTTATAAGACTTAAAGGTTTTCATGGTGAAAGAAACTAGATCTATAGTAAAGATTGCGGTAACACCATGTATTTATCTCTTCTTTGAGTATGTGTGGTTCTGAGAAGAACCGGGGAATAACTCGACGTTTCGAACAGTGTACTCTGTCCGTCTCCTGAAGACGGACAGAGTACACTGTTCGAAACGTCGAGTTATTCCCCGGTTCTTCTCAGAACCACACATACTCAAAGAAGAGATAAATACATAGTGTTACCGCAATCTTTACTATAGATCTACTTTTTTCCTTATTAAATACCTTTTGAAAAAGAAGTCCAGGCAAGTTTAGACATTACAAATTTCCAATCATTTCATTAAACAACGTTACATGTAGTTCTGTTTGAAAACATCTTGCCACTTTATGATACAATCCTGTCATGAGAAGCTATATAGCCTTCCAGTTTCCTTATATGGAGACTGGTGAGCATGTGGTGTGCACTGGGTATGATGGTACAGAATATGAGTCAGCTAGTGCTTTATCAAACATTTAAAACCAGCCATATGACATGTTTTCAACCCAGAGGAATTACTTAACTCATAACATACATGTAATAAATCACATTTATAATTGCCCATATGAACATTTTCCTAATAAGTTATTCTACAAATATTTCTGTAAAACATTTTGTGTCTGTGCTTCAAATTGACCCCCAGTGAAAACAGACTTCGGAATGTCCAGTCTTAATAGGTTATTATCATCTTACTTCTGTCAGGGGCAAGAGGTTAACTGTTATTAAAATGATGAGTGATGTTAATGATCATGTTACGTTCCTGTCATTTATTATGTATACATTTCATTGTATCCATGATAGCTTCATTGTCATTTCCTCGACCCTTTATAGGTATGTTATTATATTATGGGATTTTTTTTTACACAGAAAACAGCTGCATTGTCTCGTGAAAGTAATGGCCCATGCTTGTTGATGAGGTTTTATGATGGCCATGATGTATGGCATATTCTGTCAGCTGCAGCACTTTTCCTGTCATTTTTGGTGAGTTTGCCTGATTTATTATTGAGGGTATTGTGTGTTATTCCCCCAAAAGGCAAGCCACAAACAGTACTGAAAAATAAGCTTATTAATCCTGCTCTGGTGTGGTTTGGACATTTGTGGTTATTTCTGCACTTCGACAGAAACGCAAATTAAACACTCTGCCTGTGACAGGATACCGTTGGGTTTTCTGTGGCATATCAGTATGTAAACCTAATTGGTCACAGAAGAAAGTGGTAGCCATGCAGAATTAGGCAGTGGTAACTGCTGCAATCACCTTGAGTTCAAGTGCAATAAAAATTTCAATTGTGTGATGTAAACTGAAGCATGTATCATAGTTTAATGGATCAGTTGGTCATCAGTGCAGAACTTAATCATGTTCAGATGTCATACTTGTATCTTCGTTCTTTACACGTTACACTTTGCCCAATATTAGTCAATGGTTACTGCAGCACCAATGCTTGATTGGACTTCATATGTTCCATTATCTTGCATGAATGAAGCCTAGGTGGGGATACCTCTCCATTCTTCAGGAAGGTATTCGCTGCTTGGCATTGTACATTTACATGTCACACATTCGATTTTCTACATGCCTTTCATGTGATGTATGTTTGGCCATGCAGTGGTTTTTATGTGCTTATACAAGTAGCTGGCTTGCTCTGTGGTTTGCTGTAGTAGGGTGGCTTTTTATGTCCCATTCTCTTAATAGACTGACAACTACTGAGACTACCCTGAGCAGGCGAATCATAGAAATAATACAAAAAGAACAATCAGATACGGGTGTATTTAATTGGCAATTTTCTCAACATTGAAGAAATTAAGAAAAGCCCTGTGTTGTTGTGTAAAGCCCATAGAAAATCTTGTTTTCTTCTCTTTTCTTCCACCAAGACCATACACTTTGTAAAATTTTTCCCATCCAGGGGATTTGTCCCTCTCCAGATAAGCATCTTCATTAAGTAATATCAAGGGAAAACCTCAATGCATTGATGATTCTTGTAATCATGAGAAAGATTATACTGGATAACTGTCAACAAGTGTTAGAACAGAGAGCATAAGTAAAAATAACCATTTCCCATCTGTGAGACCTCGGTCGGTAAGGCAATCAAACAAACAAACTAATTTGTCTTTTTTTTTTTTTACAATTTATTTCGAAATGTCCCGAGTTCAACATTTTCATAATTAAATATGTTGTGTTAAATATATACTGTCAATTGATAAAAATTCGAAAAATCTGTTGATTCTCACCTATAATATTTGATTTATTAGCTGTACAAATCCTTTGTTAAAATAATGCTCCGCTTCCGAAAGATGATCCTACTACATGTATTTGAATTGTTTCCCAAACAGGGATCGCACTTTTACAATCCAGCCGCAAATATTTCACAACAATAATTCCTGAATTAATAACCTTGATTCCAGGTACTACAAAGTACTCAGTTATTAACACATAAATATATCTCAAACACGGCAATATTAATGAAATTAAGTATAGACAACCACACTTGTCTCAAACGAAATGATTCTTAGACCACTTCAGCATCTTATATGGGTTATTACCAGTATCACCACAACTCTCCCTAACGTGACATATTAACAATCGCAGCTTGCCACCAAGGCAAAATATCAAACATGGTAAATTACTCAATTACAAACCAAGTACAATAATCTATACATGTAATACAACAGCAGGGAACAAAATTTACAATCGATTCAGCAATATGTGGCACACAAATTTATGAAGTAAGCCACTAATTATTTTGGCAACTCTTTGCCTGAATCATCCATCCTGAACGAACGGTGTCCACTATCCCTCATCAGGCTTGTCTACGTTCCCTGTCGTTCCCAAGTCTCGCTTCTTGGTCTCTCAGACCCGCCACACGTGGTTCCTCCTTATTACACCAACCCCGTCAAGATTTGGCTTTCCCTGAAGAGGGTACACTGCACCCCTTAGACAACCAATTCCAGGAAATTCCTGCCTTGGATTTTGGGGTTTCTGAAAGCGATACAATGAATCCAATTCCAAATAATGGTGCAATACATAATACAGGAAAACAAATGCCCCCAAAAGAAAACAAAAAATTGATTACTCCCAATTCAATTACTAGATTCCCATCGAAACCGTAGGTCTCGAATTAATGGTAACAATCGATTGAGAAATCATAGACCTGCTATTTACAGAAGTTAAAACGAAGAAAAATCACAATTATATCACTCAATGTCTCACATTGGGCATTTTACAAAAGTTAAATAAAAAATACAGAAAGAAGTTCTTACTGGTTTTGGCCCTTGTTGTTGCTTGTAGTCACTGTCGCCGGCCCAAAGTTCAGCACTGTAGTTGGAAACTACTACATATACAAGATGGCCTCTCTCTATAAAGGCTTAACAATTTTGAATCTTGACTTCAAAATAACCAGTGGAGCCAAACTGCTCCAAATGGCATGGAATTAGCCAAATGCAAGAGAGCTCTTGAACCCATGGCAACGTTACTATCACTAGAATAGCATAACAAGTGGCCCTGGATAAGTTGTTGTTGCTTTGTTTTAATGGCGCTTTCAGCAACTCAGGCTATTTGCGCCAATAACTGTACGTTTATTCATACACTTTATTAATTAGCATCACATTACGGAGTTTGGAAGAAGGTCCAGTTTTAGAGGCAGGAGGAAACTGGAGTACCCAGCGAAAACCTACGAGAGCGAGTATGGACTGGAAAGCAAATGCACTTAAAGCCTGGGCCAAGCTGGGACTCGAACCCAGGCCTCATTGGTGCAAAGCGAGGAAAGAACCGCCACGCTAACCCGTCCACCAGGCCCTGGATAAAAGATGGTGCACTCCTTTTATATACCACTGCATCCACCACTTGCACACACACCCAGCACAAGCATTCATTCAAACAAAAGACCTCCTTGGCTTAAGAAATAACTTACCTTTGTTCCCCTCTGGTACAACTCAAACCCACGAAACCAAAAGCCCAAAATGCTAATTACATGTAAAGGAAGTTAAGCAGAATGAAAAGAATTAGCCCTCTAACTTCAGTTGGTATTCAAAACTGGGGATAAAAACATTTGCACATAAATACAAGACCTAAGTTGGCTGAGCTCTGACACCATCTACCAAATATTGCTAAATGAGATCAACCACATCCAGGAAAACTTGTGTTCTCCATGCATTTCACAAAACCACAGAAAAGTACGGTCCACTGTGCTCATCCTACCCAAACAATTGTCACATTTGCAAATATCCTGTGCACCTTATCTTATTCACTAAAACATGATCAACTGTTGTGCGCCCTATAGTACCACAATGCATTGCTACCATGTTTGTTCCTCCTTTTTTCATGCTATTGATAATGGATGTGTCTTTTGGGTTTTTTTATTAAAGTTTTTAGAGTTTCCATTTTTGCTCCACCTTCCCATGGTAACCTGAATCACTGTGACATAGAATAATAAACTGTAGTTTTTGGATATATAAATATTATCTCTAAATATGCTATTTGTGGTATTATCTATGTCTTTGTATGTGCATGCTCATAGGTTGCTGTCGTTGATTCTACACAGCTCGTATCACCTATCTGTATTATACAGGGAGCCTTTTAAAAAGGAAATAGAGACCAATCTGGTTCTCGAATGTGACTGGTTATTTTTGTAACTGGTAAATATAATCGGTTTCATTGTATGATGTCCTTTTTCAAATGACACAAAGAAATTTACATTTCTGTCACACACGACTGAACACTAAATGAATTAATGGACCATGTCACAAATGGCTTTGCACCAGATGCATCACAGGTTTGCACAGTGTGAAGCATTTATTTGAAAAAACAAAAAGCAGTAAGTACATCACGAAAATCGTAATTTAAAACCAAGCACGGGAAGAGGCTTACTCTTGCCGCAGCCTAACACCAGGATCCTCAATTCAACATGCCCCTTATTTTTTCAAGGTAAACTTCTACCCTTGTTCTCATCGCTCTAACTGTATCCCTGATGCCGTCTCTCTGTCCTCTTAAGCCTCATCTGCAGCAATGATTTTTGCCTGCAGGTCATCGATGTTTCTTGGCAGAGACTGAAATCTTTGTCCTTAAGATATCCCCTCAAAAAGAAGTCACAATGTGTGAGGCCCGGGGGCTCGACTTCATGGTTCAAGGCAGTTATGTCTCAGGCAGGTCCTAACAAAAATCCGTCAATGAGCAGGAGCTCCATCTTGAGCCCACCATAAGCACCAGAACACCCCACCCTGTTGCTGCTGGAAGTGTTCCTGCAACTGTAGAACCTTTGGTTGTCAATCATTTCAAGGTATCATTGGAGATTGCCATGAAAAAAAAGGTCCAATTAGTGTGCCATTTCCACTGAGGCCAGTTCGCAGAGAAATCTTCTCCCAGCTCATGTTGATATAATTGAAGAGAGGTGCATATTCGCGAATATTTTGGTTAATGACTTCGCCATTCATAACTAACGCACTTGCATCCCCGACTACAAGGTGCTCTAAGAATCTGGGATTTTGATCAAGAAACCATTGGCAAAATCTTAGTTGTCTTGGTAGAGTTCATGACATCTTTGCATTCTGTATGGGCAACATTTGATGTAAAATTGCACAATGTTGTTGAATGATGAAGCTTAGATTGGTAATCCGTTCCTCCTGCTAGACACGTGAGGGTCTCTTTGCAGTAATTTATGGACTGGCCTGATGTTCCCCTTCAATCATGCTGTTCTTTGTCGACCAGAGGCACCTTTATTGAGGTTCAAACTTGTTCCCTCCCTTCAGTACTTCCTTATGTCCTTCCAAACTGGTGGACTTTCATGGGTACAGCACGCTCTGGAAATTATTCTGTAAATTCATCAGCGACATACCGAAGGTTACCAGTTCTCATCCACTCGGTAACAATGAAACCACGCTGCTCCGTAATATAAGTTGCATCTTTGCAAGGTTCTACATGTAGGTGATCTGAGCAAGACTGGTTTGACACTTTTCTCGCTGTAAAATGGGAATTATGCATTGTGGAGATTCCAGCAAACATTACATAATGACAAAAAGACATCTTTTGACAGTATAAATTCAACACCAAAACAGCTATTTGGTGCAAAGGCATTTCTGACTTGGTCCATCAAACCACTTTGTTCTCAGTCATCTGTGACAGAAATTTTAATTTCTTGGTGTCATATGAAATAGGATGTCATAATGAAACAGATAATGGTTACCATTTACCAAAATAATTAGTCACATTCAAGAATGTGACTAATTATGTGACAAATTACCTCAGTTTCCTTTACAAAACACCTTGTATTGGGTCACCCGGGCAACCCGGGACAGTGGAGGGTAAACGCATTTAGCAATCAGCCCTTCCAAGACCGATAGGGGTCGGTCAACAGTAAGACCGAGGTGTTGAAGTCCAAGCCAATTCCTGTGATTTTGGCTACTGTGCAAACGGTCCACTCTGACTAGGCTCTTTTCTGGTCAGAACCGGTGTTGGCCAACAATCATGCACAGGGGACTTCCCTATTGCTGCTGCTTGGACAACAAGGTCTATTTAGGCGGTCTGCATTCAAACAGGCTGGGCAGAGGGAGTGAATGCCTGGCGATTGACAAGAAAAAAGTAACCTAACACATCCAACCACTCTATCTCTTGCATGGCTAATCGAGGCACACGCACCGGCCCCAACAGCTAACTCCATGCATCAGCCCACCTTTGCCCAAGACATCTTCACTAGGAGCACCTAAGCATGAAACAGAGAAGAGCAGCTACCTCGGGCCGACTCCCTGTCTTTTTCTGGGAATGTACCAGCGAATGCGCCATTGGATCCAGACCACATCCCTACCGTAGCCTGTCGAGACGTAGGATTTCTGACCCAGCTGACATCGCCTTGGTCCTCTCCTCCCTGTGTACAATACACAGCCAACCTTCCGGGCCAGAGAGAGTGGAGGCCTGGCAGCTGTCAAGGAAGGGAAGGAAGCCTTATCATGTACCATTCTACCATTGGTAACGGTACACTGAGGCTTGTAAGGAGACGAGTCCACGCCTCACCTGCTAACCTAAGCGGCGGCTACACGCCCATGCCCTCTGATGTCCAAATCCTCTTCAGTGTTGGCACTCAGGCATGGATAAGACAAAAGCGCTTTTTGGACTAACTCCTTTTGTTGCTACTATGGCAAATGCACCATTGGAATATGGATCCAATATGGCGTGTCCATTCTACCTCACAGTTGCCTCCATTCAGATCATGTGAGACTGTATTTTCTGGTGAGGAAACATACCACGCATCAAAGTATTATGTAAAACGAAGGAAGTGATTACGACTCCTTCCATATAAGAGCCCTCCCCGCACCATCTCTTCGGTGTATTTCTGGTGCACACCATGTTTGTTACACTTCGTTCCCGGTGTGCGTCGGAGGACAAGTCGCTCTTTATGCATCTAGAGGAGGAAATTGTGGGAGCTCAAAATGCAGCTAGTGTTCATGCTGCTACACCAGCTAAAAAGCGCACTTCTAAGTGTAAGAATGTGACGCCTACCGCTGAACCTGGTCCCTCAAGCCGCACCAGCACCTCAAGTCCTGCGCAAGATCACAGCTTGCAGGCTGCTGTCTATTATTTACTGCAGCACACAGTTGCGTCTCTAACCAATGCATTTAATACCTTTACTCGCGATCCTTCGGCTCCCGGTGTTATGATTCCTCCTGAGGGAACTGAATAGGGTGAAATCGCTGATTTTAACCCAGTTTTTGATTATCCTGTACCCGCATGGCACAACAATTTCAGGGATGTTTCTGGTCTTGTACACAAGAGGGACAATTTTTCCGAGAGATGTGGATACACCCCTTCAAGGGCAAGAAAATAATCTCTTGTTCATGGAAGCTGGCAGCCCTTGTCAAAAACAACAAAAAAGAGGGCCCAGCCATAAACCATCAGTTGGCTCAAATTAGAAATGTTCTGATAAGAGGTAAAATTCAAACAAAGAAGCTCAATGAGAAACTGAAGCTTTAATCTAAGCCTTAAAACTGCATTAACTTGAGATTGACCTGGGTGAACCCTGAAATCTGGTCAATTCTAAAGCCTGTGACACAAGCTCTTGATGCGAAGATGCAGAAAATCCAAAACTGCTTCATTCATGGGTCAATTGTGATTTCTATTGTAGCTGATGAGCTCCTCCGAGCACGTACTAATAAGGCTGAAAGTAACCTTGATGCAGCGAAATTAGTTCGCAATCTTATTGATGCTGTAGCTATTCTTAGCCATGGTAATTCACTGTTGAATTTACGTCAGCGGGATGCAACTTGACCTGATTTTAGCCAAAATTACTCTACACTGTGCTCCTCACAAGTTTCTTGCACAAGAGCATACCTCAAATTGATATCCCTATATTAGGAAGATTGAGACTAAAATTACCTCTGATAAATGGTTTTGGACACAGTTACACATTGTCACATTGAATTTGAGAGATGCCGATTCAGTATGTAATTCTGACCCTGATCCAGTTTTCAGATTCTGATGCAATGCCAAGAGACAAAGAAAAAGAGATATAAATTTGTTGTGCACGAAAGGTGCAATCGTGCGAGTAGAACCTTGCCATGACCAGTTTGTGTTTCCAATATTTTTCTGACACCTAATAAGGATGGCTCTATGAGGCCCATAATTAACTTGAAGCACTTGAACAAGTATGTTAGGTCCCACCATTTTAAGATGAAAACTTTGGAGTTAGTGCTGACGCTCATCACACCAAAGTGCTATCTTGCATCTGTAGCTCTCAAAGATGCTTATTTTGCTATTCCAATAGCCAAAGAACATCAAAAATTTCTGAGATTTCAGTGGTGAGATAAATTGTGGCAATTTACCTGTTTGTGTTTTGGGTTGTCCAGTGCACCATGTATATTTGCGAAAGTTTTGAAACCAGCACAAACTTTGTCATTATGTGGTGTGTCCAACATGGTGCTTTCAAATAAACAGGTTAAATTTAAGATCACTGCATTGATTAAGGCCTCCAAAACTGGTTAGCCACTAACAGCTTTGATTCTGTCGTCATATCCACAGAACAGTAAGGTTTCCCTCCCCTCCCCTTTTGCTTTTCCTTTTGCCTTTCCTTTCCAGGTATCTTTGGCCCCTCCCGACTTCTCTCTCATTCCGCTCCACTCCACACTGTCCTCCTGATGCAGGACTCGACTGCCCTTCTTCATTGCTCCCTCTTGCTCTCCTCCAAAACCCTCTACAACATCTTTAACCGTTTGTTCAACTCACTGGGACCGAATCGGCTTCCTCAAGAACCCTCACCACTCCATCCCCTGGACCCAGATCTACAAACCTCCCAAATCCAAAAAAGGAGACACCCAGCTCCGACTTCTGCACAATGCTCCTCCCTCTCTTCTGGTTCTCCATCACCTGAACTTGGACATCTCCCCATCTTCATTCACCTTTTCCTCCCCTGTCAAGCCATCCAGCCAGCACTGAACCTTCTTCACACCGTGCTCTCCCGTCTTCTCCCCGATCTTCGCCTGGACTTTGACCTTTACTGGATCCTGATCCCCCATGCCAGGAATCGTAACCGGCAAGCAGTTAAACTCACGAACTTTCTCATCGTCAACCTCAAAAACATCATCTACTTATTTTATCGCTATACCCGATCCTCTCCTCATCTGGTCTCACCATCTGAAATGTAAAATCATTATTGAGTTTCACTACCATCGCCTTCATTCCACTCTTGATTTCTTCTATGAAAAATGGGACAACAATGAACTCTCTTCACTGACATGGACACCAAGATGACATGGCTGATCTGATCGCTGACTCTCCCAATCCTCTCGCTTCGCCTCCCCCATCCCTGGAGACTGGCCACAGCAGTGGGCTGAATTGCACACGTTCAGAGATGCCAGAGGCCTTCTCCTTCCCCCCCCCCTCTGAGTCCGGGGCAGTTGCTCACCCCAGCAAGAAATCGTGATTTGGGCTTTCTTACCCATTTCCCTTCCGTTTACCACCCCCCATGTTTTTTTACCTTTCTCTGTTGTTTTACTTTGTAAGAGTCCTTCATTCTTCAAAATTTTTGTCTATTTTCTGGTTTGTCAGCCTGATTGTATGATTCCTTTCATTTTGTTTAGCTTATTTTTCCTAGTCGATGGGATCTTTCCCGGGGGTAGCAGCCCGCGTAATGGGATGAGGTGTAATGCCTCTGCTCTCAGTTGAGATCCCATTTTACCTTTACTTGTAAAGTTTACACCTTGATTTTATTCTCTGTTAATTTGTCTTTACTGTCACCTCAGTCGACAATCTGTTAGTCGTGTTTCTCAATCTTCGTCTATCTTGTAGTGACAGTCTGTTTTCAGAACTGCGATTATGTTGTTTCTTTTTCGGTTTTCATTCTTCTCTTATATTTATGTATCTTTTCTGTTACATGTCATTTCTCAACTCCGTTTAACTTGTACACAAGAATAATTTTCTTCAGTCTTTCAATCTGATTTTGCTGTGTTTGTTTCTGTAATTATGCCAAGTGTTGTCGCAATTGTATTGAAAGAGTTGTATGTCATGTATTCTTTGTGTCATTCGTTCAACTCATTTTGATTGTTTTAAGAATTTCGATTATACCGCCTTCCATTTTTCCATTTGCAGCTTTATCTTCATTTATTTTTCCCCTGTTGGACAGTTATGTTTATACATGTCATTATTTCAATTTTGCTTGCTTTGCATAGAGGATTATTTTCTTTAATCTCATTCTGATTTGCCCCATTCTTTGTAATTTGCAATAATTTTAGCAGTAATTACAATAGTATTGAATGATTTCTACTGGTTGTACTCTATTTCTCCTTTGGTCAGGTTTGTTTTCCAATTATTTATTCATCTTTATCTTGTTCGTTTCTGTTCTGTGATCTGTTTATTTGTTACTTAATTAGTGTTTTAGGACTTTAGAAGTGCCTTGTTAACTGAGTATCTTGTTTCACGAATCCTTGTGAATGGCATAAACAGATTTGTCACATACATAGGAGCCAATTTCTTTAGACATTTAAAAACAAGAACAGTCTTTTTACATCTAACTCTCTTAGAAAATGGCACCCAGTTCAGTGTAGCAAACATATTCGCTGAGGGGGATAGAGAGGTACATTTGAGGATTATCCGTGCAGCTCTTTATTAAATATTTATTAAGAATGGTATCGTGGAATATTTATCTTCTTCCCCATACCATGCAACAGTATTCTAGAGTTGGCATAACTAAGCTAATGAAAAGTGTGTGCAGGCTATTTTGTCTTATATAGTTCCGGATTCTGTTTCAACATACCTAATTTAGATGAGACTGTTTTTCTTACGTAATCAATATGTGGGCCCCAACTTAGTGTGTTATCACCATAGAGCAATCTGGTGCTCCTTATAGTAGGCCTTGCCACCCCGTTCAAATTTTCATAATGACATCTGGCCAGGGCTCAACGCTAAGAGATACTGTCCCTTTTTTTTCTGTCATTACCACAAAAAGTCACATCCAACAATATTACAGCATTACAATATTACAGCAGACATTGTAGCTAGTACTTCGGGTTTCTTCAGTCATCATGTTCACCTGTCTGTGTGGCCGACCTTCCCAGATCACAGTTTTGGCTGTCCTATCACAGGTCACAGCATTAGAGTAGTATCTACCTTGCTGACATCCTTCGCAGATCGTATCCTATATCTGTATAGTGCAACATACAAGAAAACGCTAACCATGAATTACCTCATGCTGCCCGAATGAGTGTTTCAGTGAGGTTTTCATGGCGAGAGCACAAGGACCCATACTGGGGTGGGCCACCTCCATCTCTATCTAATGGCCTTCTCCTTTATTAGGTGGGTCCTCAATCATCATTCCACATGGTCTTCCTTACTCTCAATGCATCATTGCCATCCCTCCTCCAGAGTATGATCAACTCTGCAAATGTAGCGACTGTTTGAGTAAGATGTGTGCTGTATTGAGTAAGATGAGTGCTGTGGACTCCTCCCCACACTAGTGTGGGACAAGTCTGCTACCCAAACAGTTGATGGCCTCCCGTCCTCCCCACTCTGACTCAGACTTTGCACTCAGAAAAAGAAGGATGAACATGGCGGCAGTCGTAATAGAGTGCGCACCTACGGTTGATCAAGTTTTAGCAAACGCGGCGACTGCTTGGGGAGGATGAGCACAGTGGACCGTACTTTTCTGTGGTTTTGTGAAATGCATGGAGAACACAGCTTTCCTGGATGCAGTTGATCACATTTAGCAATGTGTGTAGATGGGAAATAGTCATTTTCACCTCTGCTTTCGTTTATAATACTTGTTGACAGTTATGTTTATCCTGTATATAATCCTGCTCATGATTACAGGAATCATGAATGCATTGAGGTTTTCCTTGGTATTACATGGCGGCGGCTACACCAATGCATTGTGGTGATTGAGGGTACACAACAGTTGATCAAGTTTTAGAGAATAAAAAAGGAGCAAATGAAATGTGCAAATGTAGTGACTGTTTAGGTAGGTATTCACTTGCAAATTCTTCCAGGATGAGAGGAGGATTTTTCATGTGTTACTTTCCCTCATTACTAAATAAAATAGACGAAGGTGGAACATGTTTGGTGACATGAAGTATTTGGTACTTCGGATTTCTTTTGGAGATAACCTGAACAGTTCTCAACCCTCCAAAAGGTGGATGATTATGACTTAAATTAATGCCTTTTTTGCTTTATTCTTATGTGTTTTTTAGTTGGTACTTCTGATGGATGAGGATCTGGATGGGAAAAATAGGATGAAGATACCTGTATTTTAAAGTTGTTAAGCACTGCTTTTTGTCTCTGTCAAGATAAATTTAAAAATATATATATTGTTTTATTGTTAAAATGATGCAACCAGTCTGATATATCTATGGAGAATACAATGGATGAGCACATTTAAGGTTATGACAAAATCAAGGGAACCATGGCTTGAACATGGGCTGTGTGCATTTCGAATGTTTGTGGGAGGAACTTCAGCTGGGAAAACATCCCCCGCAGTGCATCACTGTATTTTACTGTTTCATTAATGTATGATTTTGAATTGAAAAGTGTACGAGTCTGTCCCTTTTTTTCTAAAATTCACATTGAGAATATTACCATATTCATTACTAAATTGTTCGTGTGAATGTACTACAATGCAATGAATTTGAAGTAAATTGATATGGGGCTGTTGACTTTAGTTTTCCATAAATTTGCACTTATGGTGTAGAAGAATTCAGGAGGAATAGACTGTAGCCCTAGTGCTTTACAGAGCTGTTTATTTAATAAACTGCTGTGAAGCACTAGCTAACATTGTGCACCCACCTTTACACAGATCAAGGTTCAAACTTGGAAAAAAAATTGTCACACGTGTAAATTGTTGGATATCAATAATACAGACGGTATGGCTCATCATTTGCAATTAGTGTGTAAAACTATATATTAAAGCCCTGGTTGTTTGTGAAAATTGGTCTGATTGGGACAACGACATTCCTTATGTTTTAATGGGTTAAAGGGCTGACCCTAGTAGCTTTGTGTTATTTTAACGTTGCCAATCTTTCATTTGCACTGACTCTAGTCCTGTAGTTGAATGCACATTTTCAGTAGAGTTTCAGAGTTTCAAAGCCATTTGCAAAAAGCTTCCGAAATGGTTCCATATGGAATCGAACGTCTCATATAGAGCGCCCCCATTCCGTGTAAAACAGGCAGGCCAACGTAAAAGTCTTCCTATACATTTTTCTTTACCCTATTTCACTGTTCTCGTTAATTGTGCATAACTTGTTCACTTGGTTTTGTGAAAAGCATTATCTAAGGACAACATGGATCAAATTTTGTAGAAATATGCACAAATTTTATGCAAGTACATGTATCTTTAAAATCAAGGATACAGGTAACTTGTCTCACACGCTTACGCAATGGGAACCGTGCACGCGAACGAGCGCCGTGTTTCATGCCATAGAACAGCCCCCACGAGTCATGCCACAACTTTGTTCACACGGCTTATGAGAGTTCAAGTCATGAATATTCATAATAACCAACGCCATATAAGGACAGCCACTTTTTTTTATTAGTACATGCCTACGTGAAAAACAACACCGGCTGCACTGTCTGTGGCGCGAAGTGGTAAAATGATATCTAAATATAGTAGCAGGGGCAATACCATTATTTTGCAGGGGTCAGGTTCACGCGCGCTGTGTGGATGTTTATAAAAAATACAAGTAATGTACATGTTCATGTGTACGCTCTATGTAGCTTGCACTTTTAGTTTGGGGGATGCAAATCATGCAGTTAATATACACCCAGTACACTCTTGTCAATTCAAGCAAATGTAATAGAAACAAAATTTATTCCTGAAAAATCTGAGAATGTTGACATCAGACAAACAGAGCTAGGAATTGTAAAAACTGCAAGTCAAATTATCATATCAAAGTACTTTTACATGTTCTTAACAAGATATCGAACTTTTAAGTGATTAGAATCACGTAATATGGAGTTTTTTATCCTCACACAGTTGTATAATTCTAATTAAATCAACTTTTACAAAATTTTACAAACAGTATGTGAGCAAACTTGGATTGGGTACTTTCACAAGCAAAGACAATCATCTATTTACAACTTGTTCTAGAACTGGTTCTCATAGGATTCTTAACTGCAATTGTAAGGTTCATTTTGATCACACTCTCACCTCTAGATTGCTTTCTGTTAATTAAACTGAAGCAGTACATTGAAACAATTTTTCAAACATTCATGGCATGTTATTTGGAAATTTCAGAGAGAAAAATTATTAAACAGTCATTTATTTCCAACTTGGTCTAGCAGTAATCATTGTTCATTTTGATCATACTCTCACCTCTAGATACACTATTTGTTTGTCAAACTTATGTTTTGGACAATTTCAGAATGAAAATCTATTAAACTGTCATTTATTTACAACTGGTTCCAAATAAGACTTGAAGAGCATTTTGGGAAATTATTGTGAATCATAATTCACACTTGAATCTCTAGCTTTTTCTTTCCTATAAAACATTTTGACAATTGTACATGTTTAAACTTTCACATCATGGGGTTGGGAAAACTTGGTCTAGCACTGTCCCTGATTATAACTTGAAGAGCACACTATGAAATTAGTGTGCATCATACTTCTCACTCCCAGTTTAGTGTGTATTTGCTTTCTCATCTTAGCTTAAATTGACTGTAAAGTGACAACCGTTTCACATACTGTCATAAAACACTTAACTGGTGGAGTTTAATTGTTAATGCAAGACTGTAACACTGTAAAACGAACAACAGTTTAGCTGTATTTACAACTTGGCTTAGACTAAAGAGCACTTCATCACAGAAAAATGTTTAAAAAACTGCACTTTGTGAAATTACTGTTCATCCCCCATAATTTCACATCTAGCTCGCTTTTTCATGATTTGAAGCAGAGCATTACGACGGTGGTTTGTGGACCTAAAAAACATCTTTGTTGTTATATCATTCAGTTTCTCCAGGCCCTGCTGGGTGAAATGGGCAATAGAACCATACTTGGACAGCAGTTCTGGTTGGTGTGTCACCAAGATGTGGATGTATGGGGTCACATGAGTTGGGTGGTGGATGGATGTAAACAGATTTAACCATGCTTTACTTTTGGTCTTGAAATTGCACACTTCATCTAGTGTAAATTTGCCATGCTCACTGCGAAGAGAGATACACAAATCGTACATCTCATCCCATAAAAATTGAAGGTCCTCAATTTTACAAAGAAGATGAGTCATGTCTTTGAGAAGCTCAGACAGTTTTATTGTTTTGACACAAGACAAGTTTTTCAGAACCTGTGAGAGTCCTCCATTTGAGTTTGTTGGATGACCGGCCTATGTAAAACGAAAAACCTGATATTCCAATACTAGCCACAAATGTTTCCAGTTTTACACAGTTCTTGTGTTTCTTTCTGTCAAATACTCTGAGAGAATTTTTGTCTATCTCATCAGCTCTTCTGAGATCAGCAATCAGCAAGTTTAACAGTACGTCTGTAATGCGCAGGAACATGTGAAGGGTATCAATTACTACATATTGGATCTCTATTGAGGGAAATATTGGAACATGTGAGCAGTTATATCTTGCACATTTCTTAGGCAACTGGGAACACTTCTGTATTTCTTCTACTGTTCTACAACCTTTCTTTCTATCTGTCATTGACCATTCAAGGGGAAGTGTTATGGAATTCTTTTGATGAACATTTACAATATACACAGGAATAAGTACAAGAAGCACTATCAATTCCACAGCAGCACAATAAAAACTTGTAATCACCTCCCAAGCAATAGATGATTTTGTATGCTCTACCATCCACAACAACTTCTGTTAAGTCTTCAATGTCCCTTTTCACATCTGCCAAGTGCTTTGCTAAGGCATCATAACCTTCGGAATCCTGAAATATGGACACAAGATAATTGCCAGCTGATGTCCCTGCACGTTTACCTTCCTCAATTACTGTAAATGTAACATTTACCACATGAATGTTCTTACCGATCCAGGTTCCATCACCTGATAGCTTTACATGAACCTCATCAGTTTTTAAAGAGCCTTCTCTATGCAGAGTTTCCACCGGCTTTTCAATGAGTACTCTTATGCTTCTCTGAAAACCTACTGAGTCTTTTGCTGGTGTATGGGATATGCTGTCCAAAGGTATATTATTAACCGACTGTTTTAATTTATATAATGAAGGTAGGTCTTCACAAATAGTAGTGAGCTTCTGATAAGCTTTGTCAGAAATTCCAAATTTATCTTTTATGAAGGTTAAATTTTAGAGTTGTGACAAAGAGTGTGTATTCTCTGGAGATAAATTCAAACTTTGAATTTCACCGGTTTCTGTATTTCTCAAAGTAAGCTTTTCTGCTTGAAAACCACAGAACTCAAGAAACTTTAAAGACTGCTTGCAGTCATCAGTAATCCGTGCCTTTCACCTGTGCTGGTGGGCTCTACTGTACCTGTGCAGTGCAGCTTTCTTCTGTCTTCTACACCTGTTTATGATACAGTTAGCAACAGTGTTTATACGATGACGATCCCCAGCTCTTGAAAAATTGGTTTTCCCAGTCTCAGTTCTCACCAAAGTTCGCTGACAAAATTTACTGTAAAGGATTTTAAACTGCCAAATAGCATTTTTGATCATCCATTTCTTAAATTTGTTCTGTTGACGACCTCCTTTTTTGATTGTCTCAGCTGAGTCAGGAATCTAATGACTTTGACTCGTAATTGACGCGCAAGACGTGGGGTGAATTCAAGCTCCAGATGGTACTGTTTGCAGATGTCGTAAACAATATCCTTAACTGTCTGATTTGAGACAGTTTTTGTCAAGTGTTTCCTGCTGATAATATCATGCAGAAACTCCAAATGAAGTTTAACAAATGAAGCTGAAGCTGCTGAACCAGGCATCAGAGTGGTACATCTTGCAGTGATCTTTAAATTGTCTAGCCACGAAACTCACCGCGAACAAATGAAAGTAGTGCATAAAATCCAGGTTTCATTTGCACCTCTGCTCCGCTCTTGTCAAAGTTGCTGATGAATCTGTGCCTCCTCAGTTTTACTGTAAATGATCCTGGAATGATGTAGGTACAATTGCCGACACTTTCTCTTCGTTGCATCCAGTTTCTCCCGACGATTTCACTCAACTTGTCGGTGTTAACTTTCTTTGCAGACTGGCCACAGTTTGGAAATGTGGAGTGCATTACATCCTCTTCCACGTCCCTTTTTATCACAACCCTTGGAGATTCCTTTCTTCCTGATTTTAGTGATCGCTTAATGTCACATAGAATACGATGAACAAATAATTGTTGTCTATATTTCAAAGACTGCAGGGATGGACTAAATTCAGGATTGTGCTGCTTCAAATGAACAACTTTGTCTTTGTGGACCCATTCATTGAAGGTTTTTGACCATCCAGGGTAGGAGACAAAAACTGAATCTTCTTCCTCCTTCAGAATCTGCAGCAGTGTTTAAAAAAACAAGGAAAAAACAAAATAAGAATTTATCAGTATAATAAACAAAGGCCTATAAACTAACTGTTTGAGTTTAATCATATAAAAATGACTTCAGGTTAACAAGTTGAGCTGTGAATTAAGAAGTAACCTACAGTCGTCTGGTCGCTGTCTAATTTAACGTTAATAATATGCCTCAACTGTCATCAAATATCTAGTCAGTTTCAGTGTAACATTTCATTCCCATTCCTTTGATAAAGCGAGGGTAATGCCCAGTGCGTTTTTGTCTAAATTGTCCCCTTGTACAACATGCCAAACACCCATCGATATTAATAGTATCGCCTAACGTTAAGCATGCATTCCATGTACAAAACTTTTCACTGCAAGTCCATGCATGTTCAACGTCTATCCCAACTTTTTAACACTTACCTCGATTTCAAATAGGTCACCTTCTTTCCAAGTGGACTTAATTTGTCTTGATTAAGATATGCACTGCCTGGGAATATGCAGATCGCTCAATTTTCAGTAAAAATGAATGGGTTTCGTCGCACATTTCCGCTGAGGCGTTTTCATCGCGTTCACAGCAAATGCATAGCGTAGAGATGAGCAAAGATTGTATAGCGCCGCTGCGCGGCGCTATACAATCTTTGGTGATGAGCCTCGCCTAGTGACCGTATGTCACATGACTCGCGTCACAATTTGATTCGCCAAAAGTTGTACCCGTGGCAACTGCAAAAACGCAAATGGCGCCCTCTGTCAGTCCTGGTGTGCCAGTTAATGAGACATTCGAATCCTTATGCAAAACCATTCCAAAGCTGACCCAGAGCCAAATGCCCAAAACGTTTTTCTGATACAGTGGTAAAAAAAGGAATCCATATAAAGTGGGTTACAAAGTAAGATCTTCAAGAAATGTAGGCTTGAGCGCCGTGTGATAATTTTTTGTGACAAAAACATACATAATTTATATATACTTTATCCACCTTCAGCCTCAGTTGAATGAATTTTTGATACGTATATATATCAATTTAATTTGTAAGGCAAAAGGATTAATTTCAAATTAAACAAATTGATTTCATTTAAGTAGAGGAATAACTAAAACTGAATTACTGTATTCTATGTGTCTAAAGCATCATTAAAAAGAAAGAGCCATACAACCTAAAAGAGACTAGCACCATTCCATTTGACAGATTACATCGAGTAAATATTGATTTGATTCAGGGAAGATGGTAAAAAATGGCTTCCTTCTGAATTATGAAAGGGCTGAGTAGCACCCTAATCAGAATCGTGACATAAATTCGTGAACTGGAACCCAGTCAAGGGTGAACTGAATCTGCTTGCCCTGATGAAGGTACCCAGCTACCGAAAGTTCGGCAATCACATATTTCAGAGTACTGAAATATATATTTATATATTTGTCAATATTCCTTCTGAATACGATGTCTACCTAATTGACTGTAAAGTATCAAAAAGGAATAACAGAGGTCTTTTGTGTTTTTCAGAAAGAAAACAACTTATTTGTTTATTGTTTAATTGCATTCCCTCAACTGGTGGATTGATCCTCACAAAATGGCTTCTTTCTGAATTAAGTGTCTTAAAAAGCTGCGATGCACCACAAATGTACCATTGACACCTACGATCTTTGCTGACACGAACGCAAGTGGATTATGATCAGTAGTTAATGCTGGTATGGGCAGATTCCTGTTGAAGCAAATTTGAAGAGCCAGACAATTAGATGGATTTCAACTTAAGTTAGTCCTCTTAGCAATACAAACTTAGCTTAGCAATATAAATCAGCTTTCAAAGTTAAATTTATATTTTTTTAATTGTTAATGAGAAGTGCATACTCAATAGATCAACTAAAACAGCCTGGTAGAGAGAGTTTGGTGGGCAGGAGACGACACACACTGCTAAGCACTTGATAAACATAACGTATTGTTAGGTGTGCAGTCTAGACGAATAACACCAAATTTCCAGCCCAGCGTTTCAAACTGTCAACTCATAAGAAAAAAGGTACTCCCAAACATCAATTCAGATTAATCCAAGTTACTTAAACCCCCTTTAATGTTGGTGCAGTGAAAGGACAGTCAAATCCGTTTAGGCCAAACCTGGCATATATTTTTGCTGGCTGGCCACCGCGCACAAATTTCCCAACCCTGACCACCTGACTGGCCAAAATTTATCAAACAGACAGTAGGCCAGAGAGAAGGCACCACAAAAATCATATACATGGATAGTTAAACACTGAAGTTATATGCATATACTGGATTCATTTACATTGAACCACCAGCTGCCGCGCGACCCGTTTTCGGGTACACAGGCTTTATATGCAGAGCCGGGGAGCCACACGTAGGTAAAAGACAGGTTAGGGATCAGCCCCTTTTTCCACTCGGCTTCTGCGCTCCAACGCACACCCCAGCGCCGTGGCTTCCCACTTAACCCACTTTGACCCCGGCGCTTCCCGTTTTGCCCGGCTTGACATTTGACTTCGACTCGAACAAACAACCTCGACCTTAAACAAAAAAAGGGGATTCCCAGAAAATTTTCTCGGCACCGAGGCTCCAAGAAAAAATGAAATTTTTGTTGGAGATCTATACTAACTAATGATTTGACAGAGATTTGAAAAATAAAAAAAAAAGTTAAAACTCTATATATAAATAGAGAAATGAAAAACCACGAATGTTAACCACTTTCAGTCGATTTAAGAAGGCGTTTTTAGCAGATTTTGTCAAGCAGTATAACTTTCCATTACCGGCACCAAAGCGTAAATTTCACACCAAGCCCGAACTCCTTCAAGCCATCCGAACGAACTAAAGGCAACTCATATACTTACCACGCCAGTCATATCGCCAGCTGTTAAAAAAGAACACTACATTCCTTTTCACGGGCAGAGTCCTCATTGAGAAAGACCTCATTAAAAATTATACTCAACCCGAAGAAATTGCAGAAGTAGACATTAGAAAGGTGAGGCGCTTTTAGGGTAACTGCCACAATTGGAGCTGATACCCAGCTTTTTTTAATACGATATCATACACTTTTTGATTTTTACAAGACTTTCATCGAAAAGAAAGCATCAGACGAATTGAGAGAAATGGGCTTTTATAAATTACAAACGGCCCTGAAAGTGCAGGTTAGATTGGAAAAACCCAATCAAACTGACTTTGGCACGTTTACTTTCCCGGGGCAAAACACAGAACAGAGGCAGAAACAGATCGAGGACGTGGAATCACACACGCAATGCGGATCAGGATGATGAGTCTTTGATAAAGTGGTCGCTTTCTACATAATGATAAAACGTGGTTAGATAGGATCCGGTAGGTGCCACCTATATTCCACTACCAGAGAAAATAGCACTTAAAGAAGCAATCATAAACTTTCAAAACAAAGATCAACAGTGTAATCAGATGGGCGTTGAGATCTGCTTTAAAATTATATTCTGACGTCAAACGTCAGCTAGATACAAACCCAAATTACAAGATACATAACGAGCGCACCTCGACTTACACAGAAGAAAACAAGTCTAGAAGGTAAGGCATAGGGAGGTGACTACAAATCACTGGCACACAATTTGATCAAGTTTCATGAGCTTGGCCAACTTCCAAAAAGTCTCAAATTGGAAAGACTCGATAATGGGGACGGTATTGTAGCAGCCATGATCGCGAACAGTGCTCAGTACCATCAGACATGCAGGCTCAAGTACAACACCACGATGTTGAAAAGAGCAGAGAAAAAGAGATCCAGTCAGGGCCAAGATGTACACCAGCTACATGCAAGCGTACCAAATTATGTTTACGGTCATCTAGTACCGAGAAAATTTCCCAAGAAGCCGTGTTTCTTCTATGAACAATCAGCAGGGTTCGGACATATGCAATGCTTCTTGAAGTCAAGAAACTACTGGCCAGACTCAGTGCAGGTGACATGGTGGCACTGGAAGCAAATGCTTGGCCAGTTTGTACAATCGAACCAGGAAGGCCAAGTCTGAAGTATCCAAGATCACTAATGATTTGAAGATTACAAGAACAAACAAAATGCACCTTTTGTCATTTATGCCGATTTTGAGTCGGTTTTAGAGCACCTTCCACTTACTTCGACAAACGCAGTCAAAACTCAGATAAACCATAAACCGACGATAAACTTTACGATCCCAAAAACAAACAAATCAAAGGCAAAATGAAGGTCGAATTCAGGGGGGTGAGGTCATTTCAGAAGTCGTTTGTATTGGACCTAAAATGTACTCGATTTTAACGGAACATCAAAAGATCGGAAGAAGTCAAAAGGCGTCACTACAGTCGTAACCGAGAAACGGCTAACTGACGAGGCGTATCAAAGCTGCCTATTTGAATGGGTGCAACATTTTAATAAACAACAAGTTATTTAGATCAGATAGACATCAAGTATACACCATCACACAAAATAAGTCTTTCACCGCTAGAAACACTGTCAATCGTCAATTCACGGATTTAAGACCTAGAGCGCGCCAAGCAAGAGTTATCATGAGCGAAGCGATCGAAAAAACAACGCGTTTCATTTTTCTATCACTGGGTGCAACTCAGATTTTAAAGATAAAGAAAAGGCCCTCAATTCGGTTTTTGCACAGTTAAGTTAAAAAGCTTTCTCAGGGGGTAATTCGGTATCCTTGGGTACTACTTGTAGCTCTTCTTTGACGAAACGTCTATCTAGTCCGTTTAATAAATAATACAAAGTGGGTCCCGTTTCCACCCTTCTGCCCTGGAACCGTTTAAACATGGATCAAACGGTATCTGTTGCCCTTTTGACGGTTCCGCCTTCCTGGTTCACCTGGGTAATAAAAGGTACTGCACGACCACGTCTGGAGGAAGTTCTCTTTGGGTTTTTCTTGGGGATGCACTCGGTATTTGTTTCACTTGCCCAATTTTACAGCGTTCGCGAGTTCTTTTGTCGATTAATGGATTTTTTCCTCATTTAACGATTTCACGACTTGAGGCAAGCGTTTCACCGACTCCACGTTACAAACGCCCACCTTTAACATTTCCTGCGCGTATTGATTACCAAATAACAGCTTGTCTAAAGTTCGATTAAATCGCTCGACGATTCCCTGCGATCAATGTACTCCGGGTTTGCCTACTTGTACTGATACGCCTTTCTTAAGAAACGTTTTAAACTCGCCTTCAGATTCTGACCCCGTGTCTATCATTATAACCTTGAGCCAAGTCAGAGGTGATCTTTTATAAATCTGTCTGACAGTTCTAACGCCTGATCGGCGGTTTTACTGGTCAACGGTTCTGCCTCTTTATACCTAAAAGCCACATCTACTACGGTTAAGGCAATTTAAACGTTTCACGATTCACTCGATCCCAAGGTAAGTACAAAATATCTAATTGATGCACTTCATTTGGGGCTACAAACTCGTTTAGCAACGTCATAGGCCTTGGTACGTTAATATGCGGGTAAATAAATTTGCCAATATTTATTTTTTTAGCCTGCTTTTTATGCCAGTTTTTAATACTTGTCTTGTGTGCATCGTTTTTTAAAGTTTTTTTAAAGTTTTTTCCTTTCCTTTATTCATTGAATTTATAAACACTTTAAAATATAATGGCAAGTGCTTTATTGATGGAAGGAGCTATAGTAAAAGCTCTGGTATACAGGTTCAAAATTGTTGCTTAGTAGTATAGAAAAAAGTAAAGTAGACGAAGAACACAAACGCACGACCTAGCCTAGGAACAACTGGCGCAGACAAAAGAATCTTGGGAACAAAATCACTAGACTTTCTAAACGAACGCATGAAACAAGAGCTTATTAGTCGACACACATTTGTAAACGTAGACGAAGCCTTATAAGTGAATTGGCGGATAAACAAGTTGCCTAAGTGCCTCCAGAGCCGAGATTGTCTGATTTCTGCGTACCTTCCGAAGACCAGAAAATTCGAGAGTTTGTATGGATTTTGAAATTTTTTTTTTAGATAAGTTGGCCGACATGCGTGCAGACGTGGATCATATTGGAGATGTTTTAACAAGGAATCTGAAACGTTTAGAAAGCGAAATCAATTAACGCAGTACGAAGATTTATTTTTTCACAGCCAGCATATCGTTTATCGTGTTTTCATTCCTGTTTAAAATCTTATAGATAATACACCAAAGAACTAAATCTGAGTCGCCACACTAAAAGTGCCTCGCGCGATCAAAGGCGAAAGACGCAAAGTAACCATCACGCATAACCCGAGCACAATAGCCACGGGTCACACGTTGCACGTCAAGTTCCCCGCTTTAGGCACGGACGACGTAATTGCACCTGGCACCGCAAAACTCGCTTTAAAACTCGAATTAGACGGAGCATCTGACGTTAATCGAACCGTGTATAGTGACGTGGCAAGAAACCTGATCTTGGAATATCAACATCAGCTCACAGGGAAACAGAATCGTCAGTTATGTCATATCCTATGTTACTCTATTATACAGGAAGGATATGAACTCAGATATGTAGGGTTCACGATTTATTGTGGCATTCTGGTCGGTCGGTACATGTCAGACAATCATGTGCTCACACAGGTTTCTTCCAAGTACCCAGGTGTGTCAAAGGTCATGCACTAACACAGTATATCCAAAGGAGGGCGCTGCGCCCCTCACATCTTTCCTTTTATACATTTTTTTTTTCTTTAAGCTGAATGTTCCTTTAAGTATGTACATGTACTGCAGGTGAAATCCAATGTCCAAATAAGGCAGTGAATGTCCTCGGCAATTGATGCAATTCCAAGAATCAGCTTCAGTATCCATGAAACCTTGCTTATGGGTGTTAAAATCACATGGCAGTTGTAGGAACCTTAGCTTTTTTTGTTTTAAATGTTAGCATTAAATCCAAAGGCTAAATCTAACAACACTAAAACAAAGGTTTTTTTTGTTTTTTTGTTTTTTTTAAACATCAACTTTCTCTTCTCTTTTGTTTCTGTTGTCTGTCTTTTCTTTCTTTTACTTCTTTCCTTTTTTTTTTGGTTTGTTTATTGTGACAAAGTGTTTGAAAGAAAAATGCTGCCAAAAATAACCGAGTAAATAAAAAAAAAAAACAAAATCTGGCATTTTAGATTTCATTTTGTGTTTGTGAAACAGCGTAAATGTTGTATCCATCCAAGTGTTCAATGTTTGACATAGTCCTTGAGATAGGCTGGTGGTCGGATGACTCTTCCAGATCGTGTCGTCTGTGGTGTTCCCTGTCTTGGCTCTCCTCGCGTGGTGTGCTGTGTAGGTGTTACGTTGATTTCGTAATCCCGATGGTTGGTCGTCTCATGGGTCTTTCGCAGATGTCGTCGATTTCGGCGGTATCGCACACCACCTTCCGTCTCGACCTCAAAGGAGCGTGGCTGTGGGTGGGACTTCACCACTGTAGCCTTAAGCCAGTGTTGATGTGGAGACTGTGGTTGGATTCGAACAGCATCACCTGGTTTCAGTGGTGACACTTTCTTGGCTGTGTGGTTGTAGTAGTCTGCTTGGGTCTGTTTGGACTTCTTCATTTGATCCATTACTCCCATAGGGACCTGCAACCTGATGTAGTTGGTAGTGTGGTTCGGGTTCTCCTGTTCATCAGTCTCTGTGCTGGGCTAGTGTCAAAGCCAGCAGTTGGTGTGTTTCGGAATGCGAGTAGGCTCAAATATGGGTCGGTGTGCCCTGCTTTAGCTTTCTTCAGGAGTGATTTGGCTGTCTTCACTGCATTTTCCACCTTCCCATTTGCCTGTGGGTAGTGTGGTGATGTGGTGATGTGCTGGAATTCCCACATGGTGGAAAACTTGGCAAATTCCTCAGACGAGAATTGTGGGCCGTTGTCAGTCACTAATGCATCAGGGATGCCATGACGGGCAAACTGTGCCTTCATTTTGTGGATGACGGCAGTGGATGTTGTGGACAAGTAGTCGACCTCAATGTAGTTAGAATAGTAGTCGACCATCACAAGATAATGGCTGGAGTCTAGGAAGAAAGATCTGCCCCCACTTTTGCCCACAGTCTGTTGGGTACCTCGTGTTGTAGTATGGGCGCCTTCTGCTGCTTGGTGCTGAGAGATTGACATACATCACATTTCTGTATGTAATCTTTCACCTCTGAGTTCATGCCAGGCCAGTACAATGACTCACGTGCTCGGCGCAAACAACTGTTTTCTCCCAGATGCGATGAGTGTAGACGCTCCAGCATACCCTTTCTCATACTCTTCGGTATGACAACACGTTCGCCTCGGAAAATCAATCCATCTGATGTGCTGAGCTCATCACAAATCTGGAAGTATGGGGTCAGAGTTGCCGGAAGATCTTTCTTTTGCTCTGGCCACCCTCTCATGATCACAGAATGGAGCTCAGTAAGAACTGCATCATCAGCTGTTTCTTGCTTCAGTTTCTCGAGCAGTGGTTTGGCTATTGGTAGGTGATCGATCATGTTGACTTGCTCCATTCCCACTTGGGTAGGATCTGTCTTACTCTCTGGCAAGAATGCACGGCTTAGAGTGTCAGCCAGGAACATTTTGCTGCCTGGGTGATAGACAACGTGTGTGTCATACGTTTGTAGACGGAGCATAAGACGTTGCAGTCTCTTTGGTGCTTGATGCATGTTCTTCTTGACGATCACTTCCAGTGGCTTATGATCAGTCTGCACAGTCACTGATCTTCCATACGTATACTGATGGAATCTTTCCAGCCCAAATGTCACTGCTAACAGTTCCTTCTCAATTTGGGCATAGTTCTGTTCTGCATTGGTCAGAGCCCGACTAGTATATGCAACAGGCTGACCTTCCTGCATGATTGCTGCTCCTAGGCCTTTCTGTGATGCATCGGCCTGGAGTGTCAGCTATTTCTTGTCGTCAAAGTAGCGTAGGACTGGTTTCGATGTCACCATCTCTTTGATGCGCTTTACAGCAGTCTCATGTATCTCTAGCCAACACCACTCAACTTCCTTCTTTGTCAGTTGTCTTAGTGGATCACACACATCACTGAGATGAGGCAAGAACTTGCTCAAGTAGTTGACAAACCCCAGGAAGCGTTTGACTCCTGCGATATCTGTGGGGCTCGGCATCTCTGTCACAGCCTTCACTTTGGCTGGATCTGGCCATTCGTAGTGATCAAATGGCCCATGAAGGAAACTTCCTTCTGCTTGAACTTGAGCTTCTGCTTGTTCAGCTTCAACTGCTTTTCTCTACATCTGGTCATCAACGCTCTCAATTTTGCGTCATGGTCTTTCTCTGCCTCACCAAGTTTGTCCCCTTCACCATACACAAGGATGTCATCGGCGATCGTCTTCACACCATGCAACCCTTCTAAGGCTTCATCCAGCCTCCGCTGAAACTCTTCGGGAGCCGAGCTGATGCCAAAGGGCATTCTCTTCCATCTGTATCTCCCAAAGGGTGAGTTGAATGTCGTGAGGTAGGAGCTCTGTTCCTCAAGTTCTACGTGCCAAAATCCGTGTTTGGCGTCTAGAACACTGAAGATTTTAGCTTTGCTTAGGTCTGGCAAGATGTCTTCTATGGTCTTCATTGGGTAGTGATTGTGCTTGATTGCCTTATTCAAATCTTGTGGATCCAAGCAAATTCTCAACTTGTTTGGTTTCTCAACGCAAATAAGACTGGAAACCCAAGATGTGGGAGTTTCCACTGGTGCGATGATTTCTTCTTGGACCATCTTATCCAAACTCAGTTTTGAGCTGTTGTTTCCGTGCTACTGGAACACGTCGTGGCGGATGAACAACTGGAGTCACTGTCTCATCTACCTCCAGCTTGTATTTGCCTGCCAACTTTCCAACTCCTTCGAAGACATCACCGTACTCCTCTGACAGATGTTTGGCTGAGATTATCGGAGTGGAGGACATCTGCAATATCTTCTCATGTTGCACCTTGATTAGTCCCATCTCCTGGACTGTGACGCTCCCTAGAATAGGAGTGACACCTTTCTCATCTATGATGAAGAACTCGACATCAAAGTCCTCCTTGCTCTTGCAGTTGCTGACCCAAAGGGTGCATTTTCCCAGAGGATTCAGCTTTGTCTTGTTGTACATTGCAAGCGTGCGATTTGTCGGCTGAAGCTTGACGGCTTTAAGGTCTATGGCATCTTTAGGCAAAACATTACATGTTGCTCCACAGTCTAGCTGAAAGCTAATTGTTCGCCCAAGAACTAACATTTTGGCGAAAATCATCTTCGCCGGTTTAAGATTTACCATAGAGTTGACCTCCTCTGGAATCAGTTGCATTGTTTGCAGCTCATACTCAGATTCATACTCATCTGACTGCTCATTTTCATCGAACCCATGTACTCTCGTCTTGGACTTCAGGCTGGTCTTGCACTGCTTCTTAAAATGGTTGCGTTTGCCACATCGCTGACATTCCTGGCCATAGGCGGGGCACTTACTCTTCAGAAATTCATGCTCTGTGCCACATCTGACTTTCGATTTCTCATACTTTGGCTTCGTTTGCATTTGTGACTGCCAGCTGCTGGCATTTTTCTTTTTCGGTTTCTGTTTAACTGCACTGACAGCGTGACCATCGATCATGTCCATTCGATTCTTGGACAACTCCGATGCACGGCATGCTTTAATGCATTTCTCGAGAGTCAACTCCGTTTTTCTCAAAAGTCTCTCTCGAAGTGTAGAATCTCTTATGCCACACACTACACGGTCACGGATGAGGCCATCCTGCAATGTATTGAAGTTGCAGTTTGCTGCCAACAGCTTCAAATCTGTGAGATACGTGTCAAATGTTTCCCCTGCCTGCTGATTTCGTGTGAAGAATTTGTACCGGTCAACTGTTTCATTTCTAGGTGGGTTGCAGTAAAGGCCTTTAAAGCTGATGCCAAGTTTTATGTTGCAGGCTTGATGGTCTGGTATAGCCTTTACTACCAACCAGGTATAACAACATCTTGACCTTTGTTTTGTCATCTTTATCCCCCCATGGCCAGATCTATGTAGAGTTGAAACTCTTCTTTCCATAGCTTCCATGCTTTAGTGAGATTACTGGCCTCGACATCAAATTGTCGGGGTGTCTTTAGACTTAGTGACTCCATCATTCAAGTTACGGGTACACACGGTTGAAATTCAGAAGTTTGCAATCACAAATTCCCTCCAGGTACTTACTCTCAAAAACGGGTGTTTTTAGGACCAATTAATGAGAAGGGTAAAAACCCATCCCCCAGAAAGAAAATGAAATGCAAACACTGCAAAGTCCACAATACTTCCGAAGAAAGACTAAGCAACAACGCAACGGCACTTACTCGCTTTGTTGTTCCCGCGTTTTCCACTTGCACTGCAACTCCGCCGAAGTTGACCCCAAAATTCGTCTTTAAATGTCACCAAAATACTTCTTCACTTATGACACCATGTCATATCCTATGTTACTCTATTATTCAGGAAGGATATGAACTCAGATATGTAGGGTTCACGATTTATTGTAGCATTCTGGTCGGTCGGTACATGTCACAAAATCATGTGCTCACACAGGTTTCTTCCAAGTACCCAGGTGTGTCAAAGGTCATGCACTAACACAGTATATCCAAAGGAGGGCCTTGCGCCCCTCACAAGTTACCTAGACGCAGACGTGTTTCATAATTAACGAGCCCACTTGGCGCAAAGTATCCGGCAGATATGGAACATCAGCATCGACCAGACGATTGAAAGTTCGAAAGGCATTTTGATTCTGTTCAAAGCTCCAAATGTAAAAAAAAAAAACCAGAGATTTTACAACCCACATATAAGTAAAACTGTAGTCGCGGTTGAAGGTAAACCAAATCAGCTTTATTCACAGGGACTTTTTGAATATCAACAATTGGACCGAAATCAACAACTGAATCGGCCTGTTCGGTAGTTACAGACTTAAACTTGACCGGAGAAGACATGGCCATTTATCTAAAAGACAAATATTGTTTGTGGTTAGACTTCAGAAGTTCTGACGACAATTCTGCGCA
Source organism: Acanthaster planci (assembly GCF_054643075.1). Classification (NCBI taxonomy): domain Eukaryota; kingdom Metazoa; phylum Echinodermata; class Asteroidea; order Valvatida; family Acanthasteridae; genus Acanthaster; species Acanthaster planci. Next base: position 13,419,960 of record NC_141786.1, on the reverse strand, counting down.
TGGATCGGGTAGGCCGCTTGCGGTGGCACTGATGTATCGATACAAATTGAGCGACAGGCAGAGGGGTAAAATGGCAAATAAGCACCTGCTTCAGACATGCTTTGTATGAATATCCTACCATGTCACTGTAAGGATGTTCTGCGTAAATACTACAGCTTTCATCACTAGAGAGAATATCTCGGTATACTTTGGAGCCCAGTGTCCAAAGTGTTACGTTAGTAAATTTGATTTCAAAGCTCAATCAGCAGTTTTCAACTGTTATTCCTGATAATACATGTAATACCCAAAAAGTGTTTTAAAATAATGTAATTGCATGGAGGATACAGGGAGAACAAATCACACGTGTTCTACCTAGCCGAAGCCATTGTTTACAGTGTTGAAAAGGGGCAGAGTATATCACTGACTCTGTCTATACTCTGTCGTTTCATCCACAGACCACACTCTGTCCATGGAGGATACTTTCCTCTCTGTCATATGATCATTGTCTACCATAAGCCAAAAATGTTTGCACTGTCTGTGCGGAGCCGATTTCCCTCTAAATTAAATCCATTTCTAGGGAAATCAGCTAAACACAAAGTATAATAAATTTGTGCAAGAGTCACGTTTGATCAACACCGGTATCACAGTAAGTACTGGTATGAGAATGGCTGGTATGGCTCCACTGGCTGCACATTATTTTTGTAATTGTAACCTTACCTGGTATTGGTAACAGCAAACCTTCAGGTTTTACATGTCTTAAGGCTACTTTGGATTTGTTCCTGTTTGCTAAGGCCTTCGCCTAAAATATGTTATTAATTGTTTTGGAACGTTAATAAAACATGCTTACCACTGCATTAAAGTCTGTCTCCAATCTCTCTCCAAATGTCTTTCTTTTTTATTTATTCAGTGGAGTGGATTAGTTGTACAAAACTTCGTTCTTTTCGACTTCTGTAATCAATTTTTCGTCGTCAATTTTTTTTTGAGAGGGGGTGTCCAGCCCGCATGACGTAATCCCAAAGCTCAACTCTGATTGGTCAAAGAAAGTTTTCGCCAAGAAAAATTGCTCTACAATCGATTCGAACGATTCAAAGTATTGAATCAATTTGTTTGATCGTTTTCATTTTTTTTATCGTTATCGAAGCCTGTTTACCCCACCTCAACTACCACTCAATCGTGTACACGTACATGTACACAATAATTTGGCCTGGTCATTGATTTTCCCATGAGACTCCAACACATAATAGTTGAATATGATAGCGCTGTGGGACTTGCGTTTCACTGCGTTGGATTAAATTAACATTGATTGAATTTAGGAAGAATAGAACCCTGTTAGTGTCTGAGAATGCCTTGCTGGCTTCAGTAACCCTCTGTGTAATGTATGGTATTGGCCAGAAAACAAACGGAACAAAAATGATTTGTTGAAGTAAGAAATTGATAATCTTGCCGAATCAATTTCAGACGATGGGAGGACTTTTACACAGTCAGGGTCTGTTTCTTTAGAGAGAGACAGAGAGGACTGCAGTGAGGTCAGTTGATCCTGAAATAACACCACACAGATAGGCATTGACCATTCCTAGGAGAGTTTAATCGGTACCAGCTCCCAACTCACTTTGGCACATGGATGCAAACCTCGAAACTAGGAAGGTACTGTTAGAAGAGTCTGAATCAATGAGAAGGATCTGAATCATGGATAGGTACATGAGCATTACTTCTTCCTTAAAAGACGGAAAATTAACCAAAAAGTTCACAATAAACCTTTCCCAAATGGACACCTAAGACGACCTTTTTGGAAACCAACCTCCAGTATCAGTGTGTATTTAGGAGTTTATCGTATCCAGCACATAGTTTTGTTGCCTCAATCACACCGTTAAATTGTTCATTACCAAAGTTCACATTCTTTGTAGTGTCCTCATTGAATGGTCCTGAAATGTTGAGAACTGACGGGATTGACAAGAAAAACCCTAATTATAATTTACATGGTTCATAAGCGCTTTATTCACGGTTTCTCAAAGTGTGCTTTGTTGCTCGAAGCATGTACAATGAGCCAATCTTGGGACTGGAAACACTCCGACAGATGCAGCAATTTCGTAGAAGGGATCATGAAACAAGAGTTTCATGCAGGGAACCAGTCACAATAACCAAAGGATTGAGTTTTGGTGGGGCATGCTGAGAAAATAACTGCATTCAATTTTGGACAGACTTCTTCTGCCCACTGAAAGATGAAGGCTATTTCGATTGGAGATCTTCCAAGACAAATGGAGCTGTGCTTTCTGAATATGATCCAGGTGAAGTCCAAATGAACTGGTCTAGGAAAGTGTGATTTGTGCACAGTATTCAGGCTGATGTATGAAGGTTATTAATATTATGTTATTAAAAGGCTTCCACACTGTTGTAAAGGAGTGAAATGCCCATCGTATAACCCCCCCCAGGAATTGCCATAGCCCATTTGGACGGCTCCTGGTAATGCATACTATACCACAGCTCCATCATGGAGCAAATAACTTCCTTGTAGAGGTGCATCAAGATGAGATTGATGTATGCGGCAGTGAGTGCGTCTACGGGGGTCGATAATCCTTGCAGATTAAAGGATTTATATCCTTGTTCGAGTTTGTACAATCTCGATGAATAGCGTCAATATGTCTGTGCCTGTTAATAATGAAGAGTGAATGTTTTTTTTACAAAAGTCCCAGAAGAATGGTCCTGGATGACATAGACTTGTATACCACCAGTGTTATGTTTCTGTCTTATATGCAGGCATATACCAGTAAACATAACACCTTTATACAGATTACCTTGCAGTATACCTGATAATGTTCTTGCTGCACATTATTTAGTTAATAGACATGATTTCAACTTTCAAAAGCCTTATAAATGAATCACAACAGTTACACGATTCGTAGATGGTGCATTTAGTAAGAAAATAGGATTTAATTCATGGGATCCTTGAAACAAACAAAAAGGAACTTAGATTTTCTTTATTGTTTCAGCAGCCCATTTCTGTAAAAATGCCATATTTTGAAACATTTTGCGAAATTTGAAAATCATGCACGAAGCTTTATTGGGATTGTATAATAATGACAGCTTTAGTTTGGGCAATTTTCCCTTCAATCCTTAATGAGTAATGAGTATATAGAAGATTATAAACTCCAATTTACTTAATATTGTTTATGATGGAAAACGAACAAGATCGGAACAAATAAATGCCTCAATTCTACCAATGACTATACAAAAGTCTTGAACAATTCTTGAAGAACTGTAAAAAAATTGTATAGTTGTGAACGTGTACAAGATGTTCATAAAATTATGTAACCCACAAACAACCCCCATTGTTAATGTGATGTATGAAATTGAAGATTAAAATTTAAACCTATTGTGTGTTTTACTGACACGTTTGTTGGATGATAAATACAGAAATAATTATGCCCACCTTTTTTAAGCAAAGTGGTGATTACGGGTAAGACAAAACAGCCACAGAGATTTTATTCTTACTGAAAGGTAGAGTACCAATTGCGCCTTTCAGTAAGAATAAAATCTTTTCGGAAAACTTTAAACACCAGGCACATTTTAAAGATCATCAAAACGTATATATATGTAAACATCTATATAATTCCCTTTTTCCCTTGAATACCAATTGAATAGTAACAGTCATCATTATAATAAACCGCTTTGTGCAATTTTACGATGAGTATAGAGTATATGAGTAAGATAATTTTCTCAATTATTAGTTTCAAACACATTAGGTGATCCCCGTATACTTTGAATTAACTAAACTAAACAAGGCACTTGCATGCATATGCATAAAAAACATGTAAATTACAGAAAACCTGCTGCTAAGGAAACAGTCGTAATGAAGATGTATTGTTGAACTGGACATTTGCTATATTTTTGACAGCCAATGTTTCATTGATTTGTAATCTTTGAAGTATCTTTCAATGGCGTACCATTGAAAGATACATGCATTTTTTTCCAGTTTTGGATACCTTTGGGGTAAAACCAAAGGACCAAGGTAACAATGAAAGGCATATAAGAACTTGATAAACAGTAATGAACAGAGTTCTTTTATCAGAAGCCACTCTATATTTGCAACAAAGAACCACTAAATTAAAGATTTCGAAACACAAAAGCTGCAACAAATAGTGTCCATTCTTTGCCTTTGATATACTTTACCGAGACCCCACTTTGAGATTTCGTTAAAATCACGTCGCAAATCACAGGTTTGTTCGTATTGTTGAGGACGTTTCCAACACATTTCCACATGTGACTGCTCTTCTTCCAAACCTGTCAGTTTAGTAAATGTTATATTGATAACATTCACAGGAAGTACACCAGATCAAATAGATAATCTGTAATAACGAAATGAAGCATATGTAATAACGATATAGAAAATCCGCAATAACGAATTGAAAATAATCCGTAATTAACGAATGGGGCTTTCGTAAGTTTTTGTAAAATTTGTATATATTAATAAAAATACGACAGCAACGTTGGCGGTCCGAAAACAAGCAGGGACCTTGTAAACCCAAAAACTAAAGTTTACAAGCCTCAAAAAATCAAAGACATCAAAGCGCAGATCTTAAGAGAATGTAACGCAAGAGAGGTCTCTTAAAAAAAGCTACAGAAGTGGATATGTGCCGACACTGCGCCAAACAACTGGGAGCGGCAATAGCATTCCCGCCATGAGTTACTAGCGCTCCGATCGGTCTGGCGCACGTATGTTCACGGTGGCAATTTAGTTAGTTGCACATGCCCCTGAATTCGCTCAGTTGCACATACCAACGAAGTTTCGCGTGGTTAATTTCAAAATTGTCAAGGATCATTTCCTAAGCAAATGAAGAAAGAATATCAACTCATACTGTGCAAACATCTTCTCTTGCTTTAATTGTGTCATATTTTTCATTTTTCTGAAGAAGACTTACAAAAATTTGGGACACCCCTAGTTTTTCGATTTTGTGAAGTTTTTCCAAAAAATTTTTATGTGGAAATTATTTTTTTTAAATCGAGGCTCCTTGACGTATTGCAAATTAAGGACTTTCTCCAACCGCTGTAAATGGCGCATATGAATGCAATGGAAGGTTTCCAAAACAGGAGAATTTTTTACATGTAATTTTTTTCTGTTCGCAACATTCGTACTGCGTCCGTTCAATACCGTTCTTCTGCAACAAACCTTTGTTTACTAGCCACCTTGGCATGAGCAACACACCGCTAGCGATTTTCAGATTGTAGTCATTTCTAGCCGCGTCTTTGATGTTGAGTCGGTCCATGTCTGGCGTTTTCACTACCAATAACTACTGACCGAGCATGGTGTCTCCCATGGAAAAGAGGCTTACGACAATATTCAGTGTTTGCGATTCCGTTTACGTCGATGTGTTCTTTACTCCTTTTTAAAAATTATTATATAACGAAACGGAGATTAGTTTTACTCTATTTCTGAAGTCTCAGGTGCTGGCGAGCTTGGTGCCTTGTTTAGGGTACTTGAGGTAGACTTTTTTATTAACAATGCGAGAGCAGATCAGAAGTCCACCCAAAAACAAATTTTGGTAGTTGCTGTTTTTGTCTGGGTCTCTCTCTTTCTCAGGCTTACTTGCTTCCAACTGGGCAATCCGCTGTTTTATGCAGTAATGTTCTGGAAGGCGCTTCCCTTGCTCACAAATGCATGCTAACACAGGAGTCTTTTGTTTTCCATGAAAACGTGTATTCCGAGTTATATGCACCTTTATCATTTCAATACACTCAGTGCAACAGTTCATCTTGACTTCAAAATTTGTTATCTTGACAAAACATTTGTTATCTTGTCTGGTAGTCGTTTCCTTTTTTAAACTAAGCATCAAATTGCATCAATTGCAACGATTAAGTGACTGTCTGGACATTGTTGAGTTCTTTCACCTGGTACGCACAAGGTTGTTGTACACGATGCAGTTGGTGTCCGATTTACCATCTCGCTCCAGTTTGAAAGCTAACTTGGTGGTGGCCGGCACAATGATGCCATCTATGCCTAAAGTCGTAAACTTGGCTGTGAATATACGTATGGCATCGATGGCGCTCGGGCTATGCATAATCGTCACCTCTCTGCGTTCACGTTTGATGGCTGCAGGCACTTTGAGTGGGTGGCTGGGGTTTAGGTCTCATTGTCGTTTTTAAATTAAATTAAAGCGTTTTAAAGTAATATAAATACAAGTGCTTTTATTTCAAAGAAAAAGTTTTGTCATGGCGAGTGTCTGTTATCTGGATGAAGCAATGATGAAAAGACACAATTTGTCCATGCAGCAGTTGCCTAAACCAAACGTGCTTGGGAAAAAGCACGAAAAAACACGAACAGCGCCTAGAAAACAAATCATTATTTCAGGCGACAAATGAGAACTCGCTCCCTTGCCATGGGAAAAAGCTGTGCCCCTCTGAAGCACGTACGGCAGTACGCCCCAGCTACCCCTGCGGAAACAAGTATCGGTGTGAGCAAACAGTCCAAGAGAGACAGAGTAAACCAGAGTTTCATGGTCTCATGCCTCAAACCAAATACTTAGACAATTAATAGTGCTAGGCATAGAAACTGTCCAAAGTCGGAGAAACTTAATTGCCCACACCGATAGTTGTTTCCGAAGTGGTAACTCGAAAGGTGGGATTAAAGTGCTTCAGAGGGGCAACCGAGGTGTAGGGCTTTTCCCAATTGCAAGGGAGCGAGCTCTCATTTGTCACCTTAAATAGTTATTTGTTTTCTAGGCTCTTTTCGTTTGGGGGACCTCCTAGCCTGACTTAGATTTTGATTCTGGAGTGGTAATTTTACATTTTCCAGGGGGTTTGATTCACAGGCTTCTGTCGAGGACACTTAATTTAATTATTCTCCACAAGATCGGGAAATTCAATGTTATGTTGGCTGAACTACAAAATATCCAACTTTAGGGCATGGAAACACGTTTTTGCCCATTAACTGTGCCTAAAGCAGACCACATTTAGAAGAAACAACCGATCGACGACATGCTTTCGCATGGAAAAAAGGAGAGAAAGTTGGACAAAAAGAAGAAAGAACACCAACGGTTCTCTGAGAAGGTTCGAAGTGGTTCTTGTTTGTTTAAAGCGACACCCGGAGGATGCTCTGGCCAAAAGGACCCGGAAAACGGTGAGGAAAGTGGGCCAAAAAAATAAAGATTGCGGAAAAAGGAGGGAGTAGAGTAAAGGACATCCCGATGAGGTCAAATCCTTTCCGAGGTTCCTCGATGACAGGTGCACGGTGTGCCAACAGTACAGTGGAAAAGGACAGTGCAGAGAGAGGGGATGTATCAGTCTGACGTTGTTTTGCGTCACAAGAGCATCAAGACATTGTTACTAACACAATCCAAGGTTTCATTGGCTCTGGTGACCCAATGCAACCAAACTCGTCACGTCAGTTTTCTACCTTGCTACCCAAAAAATCACAAATCCAGAAATGCAGGACACCCCCATTGTTTTTTCACTGTCTCACTGAATTGATATCGAACTTCCTGGACAAAACACACCCGTTGTGTCACCATCCTGGACGGGTGCAGAAATTTAGCACAAACAAACATCGCAAACCCACAGATTCTCGCACCTCAAGTGCCAGAACTCCGATCCTTTACCTTCAAATTCTTCGACAGCGTAGGATTTGTAATAGCGATGCCGACTTCTCTGCATGTTTCATGGCCACCCCCAAGCCTTATGTCTGATGTAGACTTCAGGTTAACTAAAACTGCTTGCACACATTCTGATCTGAATAACCTTGCAATGGAATTGGGTTGAACAAATGGATGATGGCACCTGTTTCATCTTATACCAAATGTCATTCATGTTTGTCGATCCATAACATGTTTCCTCAGGAAGTTCATTTATGAAAGCATAGACACTCCGTAAACTTCCCATACTAGCTCCACGAGGCTTTCTGCCGGTTTCTGTCTTCAGTTCCTTTACTGCGCTCGGTGACGTCCTGACTCAGACCATCACAAGCAGCTTGGTCCATGTCGCAACTTCGGTGTTATAGGCAAGGAAATCTCTCCGACTCGTGGCAGATTCAAGAGGCAATCTGCCTCGCATTGTGTGCTCTGTATGGCCTTCCCTGACTATTCTGGGAACTTGATGCGTTGATGGCTGGTGCGCACCATTGCCAAATTGGAATTTGTATCTACGAATGGTTTCAAGGCATTTAGACATTTTTGATTCTAGCACTTCTCACAATTAGCGAGTGTGTTTGGTACTCATTCTGCAAAAAAAATCAGTTTTGTCACTTGTCCACTTGAAAGGTATTCAAGTTAAGTTGGTCGTTCTGCAGGCGGACAAAAGTTCATAAATGACCGGGAAATCCATCCTAGTGAGCGGACGCTGTTGGACGCTGTTGTTTAGATAACTAAACAAAGTGTTTCCATCATTTCAGGGATCGATGATGAAGTGCGAAGTACTGACACATTTGTGATTCTAAGTCACTTCCTCGTATGTATTTATTATAATCGTTGAAGACGGCAAGTCTTTATACAACTGCCACAGCGCACTGGAACTTTTTTAGCAACGAATGTCTTTAGTTAGAACTTGTTACACGTTTTTGGCGTCCTGTCAAACAACACATAGTTGCCCTTTTTTAGGGTGGATCATGTCGGTTCATGGGGTCCTTATTGGGGGTTTGCACTGTTCAACGAGTTCCAAACACTCGCTGGGTCATCTTGTGCACTAGAGCGGGGCTTATGTGCCAATTGTCCAAGAATACAACATGTCGCAGAAAGTCGACAACAATTCGGGCTGATGCTGTAAGGTAGGGTGGATGGTTGGCGCAATAGAGTGCTAGATGATTCGGTCAGACGGAGCACCTTCCAGTGCTATGACAAGTTACTCTGCATTGAGACGGCACAGTACATTTCAGGGTTTAAAGAGTAAAGATTGGAATCCTTCCTTTTCCTTGATTACCAATTAGAATAAGTGACACATTTGGGGCATCCCGAAAATATGCCTGGCGGTGGTTATAAAATGCAATACATTTGTAATGATAATGATATAAATGAGCACTCTCATGGTTGCAAGGCAACGCGCCAATCAGACTGCTCGAGACCATGTCAAACGGGAGAGAGCGCCATTTTCATTACCGTTGCTGGCATTTTGGTTCATGTGTCAAAGAGGACACACGAACCAAAATGCCAGCAACGGTAATGAAACTGGCGCTCTCTCCCTGTCGGTAACTGAAATCCTGTGACAAAAAAATTCGTTGGTAAAGAACCCGCATACCATGTTGAGGCCTGGTGGTACTTCTGGGGCTGAAAGGAATATTGTCAAAACCACGGCATGTGACTGTGATAATGCCCGTCTGCGGTGTGATGTTACCCGCTTTAAAAACCACGCAAGCGGAAATGAAAGTATAATTCTTGAGCAGAATCGTAGGGAGGGTATATTGACTTCTTCAGTATGTATCCAATGCTATTTATGAATAAGAAATTGTAACCACTTTTTTGAAACGGTTCAAGGCTGGTTAAGGAGATGAAAGTGTGAAAATGCCATCGCCTTCAACTAGGGCATAAATAGCTTCCATCTTCCTGATATGATTCTTAAAGTACCTTATAGACCTGCCAGGCAACAATGAAAGGGAGATCAAACGAAGAAATGCAGTTAAAGATTTTTTAAAATAGCGGTTTTACAATGTAAAACAACCCAATTCAGTTGCCGTCTTAGAAAGTTTGCAGAACTGCATCCTCTGAGGAAAGACTGGCCTCATCTTAACCCTGCATTTGTTTTATATTTTTTAATTCACGGTCAAGGCTTAACGCCGCTGAAAAAGTAGTCCAGATTCTAGCCGCTGTTTATCATTACTCTCACCAACCTGTGTAAAATCTTCATACGCACCGTGCACTAAACCCACCCATGCATGTACCTTTGACATGCAGTGATATAACGCTCATACCTCGACAAATAACGTTTCAACCACTTTCCTTCAACTCATTGTGTTTACGCGTACTGTTAAACTTTTATGCATGCAATGGCTGTCCAATCAAATCAAATCAGATAATAAGCAATGTTTGAGAGCAATCGTGCTTTCCATATAGTAAAGCGAATGTGTCAATGTAATTTTGTTGCATAACGCAAACGTGTGTAAAATTGATGAAGTCAATTTTTGTGTCTGTAAAGTGAACTGCATAGAGGCTTTCTGTACCCAACACACCCGAAAAGTCGAAATTTTCGTAGAATGAGGACAAACGACAAGGAAACTGAAAAGGTTATTCAGCCTGGCGGTGGTCCAGCAGCTCAGCAGCTGACGCGAGATGCAATTACAACATGAGTCGGCGCGGCTCATGTGTCGCATTTTCTCAGTTCCGAGTGAATTTTGCAGACATTGGATATTTTTTGAAGAAGTGCTCAAAAATCTTTGGAACAATAATTTCATACCAGAAAGGCAAACAAAAGTTTGTGTAAGGTGTAAAAAATCAAAGAGCAATTTAATTATCAAAGTGAAACAATTACGCTGATTGAATTGAAATGATAAAGATGTATATAACCGGGAATACATGTCCTCACGAAAAACAAAAATGTCGCATTTGTGGGCAAATAGACAAAAGACATCGCTGTGTTTGAATGTAGGTAGTGGTACTTCCCAGATGAACCTCCTATACAAAAACATGATTGTGGACGTTGCTATCCAGGTAAATATAATAAAACTCCAATTTTTAGAATGTAAATCAGATATGACATGTCTGATTTGCATTCTAAAAATTGGAGTTTTAATGATCCTCCTAAACAATATTAGTAAGTAAAAAATATTTTATTATTAATGGCAAGTCCATTCGACGGTTTAGAAAATGCAGTAAGTCACGATTCAAAGCAACTGTGTTTGGTGCTGTTTTGAGTTGTAACATCAAAATGAAATCTGACAGACTTGTTAACAGCACCCCTAGAACTGCTAAAGAGCCATAAATGAACTGAATGCCCAACAAATTAATAACTAGTTATTAAATATATAACAGCTGATTAACTTTATAATAACTATAAATAGCAACAAGCCAACCAACGAGCCGCGTCTTCTACAGATAGTCGATCTAAGTCTGGAGGTTCAATTTTAGCACCTTTTTACCGAGCAATAGGCGTATCCCATTGAAATGACTGTAATTACAGCACAGTGTTAACAATTCCGTTTACGTCTATGGGTTTTACTCATCGTCTTTTTCATTATAAAGCGATTATTATACCCCATGTCTAAAATTTATGGCGCAGGTGCTTTTGATTGGAACTGGTCTCATTTCTACTGTTGGTGGTTGTTTTTATTCTTCTTTAAAATCAACGTTCCGCCGATTAAAAGTCCGCCTAAAATTACTGTTATCCATGCACACTGCGAAATATCAGTGGATTTATTGGACTAAGACGCTGGCTCACCTTCTTTGTTCCAAAGTTTTGACGATTTCCCTTCCAAAACAAAAAGCTTTCTCTTCCTTGGTAGGATTTAGAGATTCAATATCCTTAACGGTATATTCCTTACCGAGATATTTTTTTTATATTCCTTATATTCCTTACCGAGATATTTTTTTTCAATTCCCCCAAACCTGCGACTGAACAAAACCGGTCTGAGTTTTGAAACAGATTCTGGTTTTGCTCTTAAGATTGTCTTGATTGTCATTTTACTATATGTTTTTAAATTGGTTAAATGTTAGTTTGACAAATAAAATACTCATTAACTTTTTAACTTTTTAACGTCAAGTTAAATGCGGTAACTAGTTGAACATTGCTGATATTTCATTGATAGCCAAGTTATAAATTTGTTTAACTACAATGACGAGCTGACAAAGTGGCTTCGTGTTTTAAACCAACTTTGAGAATTTTATGTCTGTCAGACGGTGTTTTAATTGATCTTGATCTCTTGGTTTGGTCCCATGTAATTTTCTTCTAAAGCCTGATCGAAGCTAACTCAGTACTTACAATAAAACAAAGCAACCCAAGCAGTGTATTCTCTGTCTTCTTTGAAAACCGAATGTGTGAGCAGCCAGAAAAAAAATGGTTAAAATGCCAATGTGTTTATATACAGGTGTTGCTATTTTTCGACTTTTTTCCCTACTTAATATACAGGTCGGCTCCACATATTGTTTACAATTCAAAATATCGCTGTTACCAAATGATCCATGTGCTGAATTATCACAAGAACTTCTGAAATCGAGCTATAGGGCATATTTTTTTTTCATATAGCCGGCCATGTCTACAGTGGTCAAATTCAGGTCTTTCACAATGGTGCCGACCAGATTCGGTGTTTACATTTATGTTTATATTCCACAACGTATCCGACTTATCAACCTCTTGCTTTTTTACACTAATGGATCTAGTGAAATAGCCTTCCGTGTAATTACACGCATTTCTCAAGCACACCATCAATCCATTGTTGCTCTGGGGTATGCTCCTGACGATCAGAGGACATATTTTGCCGATTCCGAGTTGTTGTTTACCCTTGGGCATTTACAAGGCATGCAAAGCTCGTAGGTGGGATTCACTGCTTAAATCGGGAAGACCTTCCATCGTTGCAAGAATTCGTCTTTGAATTGCATTAGAATTATATTATTGTGGAATGCCAGTGTATTCCTCAGTAAGCTCTAGGTTTTGAAACTTTAATGGAGAACAATACCTTCCCCCAAGCCCCCAAAACACATCCCACAAAATACATTGTCTTTGGTGATCTGAAAACAGTGCATACGAAAACAATTCAGTAATTTTATAAGGGTAATTATTTCCACAAGTTATGGATCCAAATTGGCGACAAACTGGTGTACCATTTTTCTCTTGGAATCGGTCATGTAACACTTCACTCCTACACTGATGGAAATATTTGGTACATTGAACAGTATATAAACATAAACAAAATATATTTTTCAATCTACAAGGTGTGCCATTAAGTCTTTTTCATATTACATTCAAACAATTTGACAGGGAACACCAACATATCACAAACTGCCTGTATCGGACATTTTGTTTTTCGATCATTTTCCCTTTTGTATAGCATCAAAAAAGAAAAACAATTCTCCGAGTCAGAATGTGACCTATAGGAACTTAAGATCAATTTGTATTGACTCACTTAGTACGGATCTGGCCAGCAAAGCATTGTAATCTGAACCTGTAAAGGTCTGGATAACCTTGTTCAACGTTACAACACTACTTTTAATGATAACGCACCTCTTAAAATTAAGGCCATCATAGTTTGAACTCATTTGATGAATGATGCGCAAACCTGCGCTGATTTTATATGTGAGAACAGTTGCAATTTCTAAACCGTTCTTTAAGGCTGTAGATACACTGTTGAAAACCGAAATCTAGTTCTTTGTATCACATTTGATTTCATAGTTCTTTGTATTCAGCTTTTTATAAAAAAAATCAAACTGTCATGCAGTTTTTCACAGGAAGTGGGCATGTATCTAAACAAATAGTGTTTGATAAATATGTGCTACTTACTGATTACCATGTTAAATCTCTTATTGACAAAAGGTTGCAAAAAGTAATGTTCTCTAGACCCAATGCCAACACACCTTGCTGTTAAATGCCTTGGATGTTTTGTAACCAGTTATTACCAAGAACCATTAATCTTTCCCTAAAAACTGGTACGTCTCCCACTTATTGGAAGGAAGCACCAGCCATTTTCCAGTAGGCTTAGACTATCAGCTGGATAGGGTGATGAAGCATGGCTGTACAAAATGGTAACATAGTGGGCCCTGACGAGATTCATATGAAAGCTTCTCATTGATGGTGGCAAAAGTACAAAGTTGGTCTTCCTCACATTTGTGAGAGGAGTGTACTGAAAGAAAAGGCAATACTCTACATCATCAACATTTGTACGGTTCCTCACTCATTGCTAACTTACTGGGTCAGTTTTGCCAGTCATCTGTATCAGTTTGTTGTAGCGAGCTTCATTGACTTCTTTTGCCTTCCCCTGATCATACATGCTGCATACGAAACTGGAAGCCACACGCAGATCAGCACTGCTGCAAGGATCACGCATGGTGATGAAGAAGTCCAAATTAAAACGTCCAGATTTGTCTTTCTCAACAATGTCAAAGGCTTTTACCTTGCCTTTCCAGAAAGAATTGAAAAAGAAAAATTAGTACAGGTATTATTTTGAAATGAGATTTGCAGTGTAGAGAAATTAGCTGCATAAAGCAGCTTTGGTTTCACAGTGGTTTCATTCCTGAAACACGCTGACGTAAAATCACATCCAGTGAAGGCTTCCGCGAGGCCCGGCTTGCATTTTCTCAAGTATGCTATGTTGGATACGTTGATGAATCTTCTCTTGTATCCCTGACCCACAATCCATAACAATTTTAGTCATGGAGCGTACTTCCGCTCGTTGATTTCCAAGTGTCCCAATCAGAAGCACATCTGTATCTGATGCCCGTACAGTGATGTATCCTGCAGGAGCACTCAGCGCATGGAAAGCGATCAGGGTATCCACTTCGTCGTGGCCACCCTGTAGATGCAGTGGCTTTGTGACACAAACACACCTGCTCTCCTCATCTGCTACATACTGGCAACACTCGCCCTCGTGGGATGCAAACAGGATTTTTCCATTGAAAAAGTTCCAATAATGGTCCTTTCCCCATTCTTCAAGGACTTCTTTTGCGAGCTCATTTTTGAAGAGCCCATTACTCAGCATCCTCTGTCCACTTTGTCGTAGTGCCCCCTCTCAGTTTCCTTCCGCCGTCTTTAATGGAATTGGTAACATATTTGTCAAAGCAAACATACACCTCTGTCCGATGCAAATAGTTGAGAGACCAAGATATTGATGCCAGTGATGCGCCCGTTTGTTTGAGCCAATGTAGTGACGGAGAAGGAGGCCCCCCCGTCATATATCTTCGGGACAGATTGTCATCTGTGATAGGATCCGTCTTCAATTGTCTCCAGCTTGCGTAGCAATGTAGATTTGCCTGTTTTTCAAAGCTGAACCATCACCGTGTGCAAGTGATAACGGGTACTCCGTGATGGGGTGGGCGAGAAAGATGGGAAGGTCAAAATTTCCATTTTTGGCCATCACCGCAATCATAGCGGGCGAAGACATCGTGCAGGCTTTCAGCATTGTTCTTGGCCATTTCAGCAGCTGGCACCTTGGCCTTTTGCACATTTTCTGATGCAAAATTGTTTACTTTTACTTTCTTCACTCTCTTCAAAAATCAATTGCTGTCCCCTGCCTACTCGGACTGAAACTGTGACTCGTTACCTGTTGCCTCGTTGGAGTGTATCCAGCAAGTAGGTCTCAGTAGTCTTGGATGCAGCTCGACCAGTTGCGATGTTCACAAGCAGTCACAAGAAGTTTCTTCTGAAAACAGACTACAAAATTCGTTCAGCTTTTGTCATTCAGTGGCACGGCCATCTTGCTGGTTGTCCTTCCTTATTCGAGATGATTGATTCTGAGCAGCTGCTCTCAGCTCTGTCACTGCACTCTGTGCGATTGTCAGGTACCATCTTGCATGGCACTTTCCGACTTCCCCCGATATCTGAAGCTGCAATCGTTCACTGACTGCTCTACGCCACAGGTCCACTTTCATCCAGAAACATAGCATGGGCTTCTTTGAGTGTAGTGAGCATATAATGCTTCTGTATGTACGTGTCTTTCTGTCCAGAACACATCCATGATGTTGTCCAAACGAAATCAATTACTTTTTCCTTTGACTCATCACATTCTTGGCTTTTTTATGGTTTGGGAAGACAGCCCCACATCAGCAATGAGTGCTTCAACCACTGCTTTTCTTTTCCTGGGAGAATGTTTAAAACCTTGATCACCTTCTGCTTGACTTTTCGCAAGGCTTAAGGTGACCCGAATGGAACATGCACTTAATTCATAACTTGAATTTGACCTGGAGTATGTGCACATTTTGCAGAAGGTGAAGACATCACCTATTTCTTGGTACGGTGTATTGCTACAGCTTTTCAATTTTTCTCTTTCTAAGCTTTTTACACGGAGTCATTCTTGCACTTTTAGCAGAGTTTCTGTCTTTCTCCCGCACTGTTCAACTTTGTCAGGGTCCTGCTTTATATGCTCCCTGTATGCTCACATCTTTTCTTTTGCTGTGAGGGGCATTTTACATGTACCTATGAACTAAGAAAAGATATTTTGACTCAAACTTGTAGATTGAGCACATAGCCTATGCATGTAAATACCCCCCTTCAAAAAGGCTGATATGAATGATGATTATTTTAACAAGCCCTCTTTATATAGGAATTCAAAAATAATTTAAAGTAATTACCTTGAGCTCATTACATTCTTTCACTTGTATAATTGTAAAATTTTTTATGTGGTACTTTTTCAAGCATAGGCCTAAATAGTCAACAAAATCTGTTTACATAATTATTACACCCGGTGCCTTCATAGCATAATAAGTTTTTTAGACTAGAGTACATGTAATAACATCAAATAATATAATGCTGAAATAAACTATAATTATGTTCGAGTACATCAGTGCTGCACATGTCATACATGTACACTGCAAGTAAGCCTGTGTATGTACAGTATGCTTAAGTGACAGTGCAAAAGAATGCATTTTGTAATGAGTATGATCACTGATGCAAGTACTTTTTAAGTAATCAACTTATTGAGATTACCACTTTGAAAAGAAACTGCTCCTTGGGATTTTAATGAATAGAATACTCACCAAATTTGTAGTCTTGTAGATGTATGTGCAATGTATGGAGGGAAGTTACCATGTGCATATGCAAATAAGTCATAAATTGCTGCCTTCTAGTGGAAGATGTAAAACAAAGAAACATAATTGTGATTGCTGCCCTCTTTGACCAAACACAGCCTCAAGACATACATGATTCTGCAATGTAATTCTGTTACCCAATGTAATTCCGTTACCATGTAAATACAATGTAGGAGCAGATTGCCTCAAATGCAACTTGTTTTGAGCTGCTAAGATTCTTTGACAAGAAGCCAGGTCTTTGCGAATTTCAGCGGCATTTTGTACTGTTGCCCACGTTGCTTCGTTATATGTTTCTAACTTCTTCAGCAGTTGACTCCTGACAGATGAAACATCCAGAATATTTAGCAGACCCCTGGTCGACTGATTGTGATGGGTGTGGGTCAATCTTTAAGGCATTTTGCTCAAGCTACATGTTATTACATGGCCATCAGTCTTTTCTGAAAAAAAAAACACACAACTACAAAAATAATAACTTACATGCACAAGGGGAAACACAAAATGCAAGGAGTTTGTGAGAAACACATTGTTTCATTTAAGTCTACCCACTTTAATTTTTTTGTACAGGCAGCTTAGGTTTACGTTCAGCTGGTTTTGTAATAATTATTTAACACATCCTGTTGGCATCCAAAGAGCTAAATTCCCACAATGTACGGGGTATATACAGGTTTCCCAGTTAGCCCCAATTTACATACAAACTAATTTACAACAAAGAGCAAAGCAAGGACCGTCAGATTTAATTAGCCCCATACACTGGTAGTTCAGGAAAAAAGCACAGAAGGATAGACTAATAAAAATACAGGATACAAAGGAATCATGCACAATCATCAAGGAAATGATCATGGAACAATGTTCAATAGAATAGCAAACACAATAATGGAAAGACAGCATGAATTTTTAATTCAGTACTCCTAAGACAACAAAACAGATAAAATATCACAACGTATATTCACAGCATGTCCACACAATGTTAAAAAAAACATTCAGAGTCAGATTGAGTTGGAAAAATGTCAGAAGAAGCCTGGCCCTTTCCGGTTCAACATATGCCACATAAAAGGTCAAATATGACCCAAATGGGGCCATTGTTTTAATTTTTTCAATTGTAATTGCAGACATAAGTGGTCATACTGGACAACATGAGGTAGGTTTCCACATGTGAGCAGTTGTAATCAGCTGATCTAGCTCACTTTTAGGAGTAGGAATGTCTGTTTGAAGTGACGCACCACCAAAAATGTCTGCCAGCTGTGAATATAGCTATATATAGGATCATACTCTACATTTTGCAATAACTTTCACCTGGTTAGCTAAATTGTTGGTACAGTTATCGACGTCTGTCAAACACCCCCGTCACTAAAACTGTCTGACAATAGCACCCCATGGATGCTTGGATCGACATAGGTTTTAGGCAGTTAGCTTATGGGTAGAGTTAGCCAAAATTTTTAGGTCACTAAACTGCCCTTTTCTGTCACCTCCACCACCGCTAAATTAAATTAGCTTCCGGTACAGTTCA
This sequence comes from Acanthaster planci, assembly GCF_054643075.1. Lineage (NCBI taxonomy): Eukaryota > Metazoa > Echinodermata > Asteroidea > Valvatida > Acanthasteridae > Acanthaster > Acanthaster planci. Next base: position 13,401,831 of record NC_141786.1, on the reverse strand, counting down.
GGGTTTGATATAAAATTCTTCTTTTGACCTTCAAAACCATTCATGGCCTTGCTCCAAAATATCTTGTTTGACTTGGTGTATCTTAAAGCTCACTCTTGTTACTCTCTGAAGTCTGTTGGGAAGCTACTATTGGCAAAATGCCACAAACTACTAGGGACTTGTTCATTTGCACAAGCAGCCCACACTCTGGAACCAATTACCACTTGAAATCCAGGTTGTTCTTTGTTTAAAACCCATGAAGACCCATCTTTTTAGAAAAGACATTGTTATTGTAATTGTATTTAATTTATATAATTTTATGAAGGTTTAATTATATTCCTGATTTAGTGTTTTTGAATATTTTCAATATAATATTTTATTTCATTTTGTATTTTTAAATATTTGTAATGCGCATTAGAACATTTATATGGTTTCCGCGCAATATAAATGCATAATATTTACAAATAGGTCATTTGGGAGACATTTTGTGGTAATTTTTTTCAGCATTAGGGAGACATTGGCTTTTAAGGAGACATTTCAGTGTCTCCTTATTGTCAAACTAACACAAGAAGGCCGAATTTTACAGTCAAAATTTTGAGAGATGATAGATTAGGGTCGAAAATGAAAACATACAAAGTTTGGTTCAGATCAGATCAGGGAATATTGAATTATAGGACAGTAAAGTTGGAAAAATGTTGTGCACCTTCTTATTGGAATGTCTCCCTAATGACCATTTGGCGGTCAACGGTATTATTATTATTATTATTAAACCGAACCTCTCATTTCTGGAATCACCAACAGACCATCTTTTAGAAAGATACTTGGACATGCATACATGTATCTCTCCACAGTCAATCTATCCTCTGATTACGAACTGATTGTCCAGTGATGTGACTTGCCCTCTGGCTTGTACTGTGTTCACGAAAACACCACCTTAAAATTCTCCAACTCGTCGTTCGAACGCACCCTTGAAGGAATGCCATACTCTACCGTTGATTTAACATACACCTCAAAAAAAGAGTCTGCCTTGCTGTTATTCATACACTTCAGGTAAGGCATCAGTTGAAAACTACCATCAATAGCTCCGTGGATTATTACCATACCATACCTGTAGTGGAATGTAAGCACTTTAAAAAACCCTTACAGAAAAAAATTTAAAATGGAGGTTGCCATTTAAAACATATGTAGGCGTACAAGCATGTTGTACCAAAGTATGATTAAAGGAACCAGGAAATAGGAATATTTTTGTAAATTTTACTAAAAATCCTTGAAATTGCATCTTTGGGTTTCAATTAACCCGATTTGAATTTTTTTTTCAATTTAAGCCTTATTTGATTTTTTGGGCTTTTCATGCTACTGCTATTTGCATATTCATGAGCAGAACTTATAATGTCATCTAAGGCACTGAATCTCAATGTTGCACTGATTTGTGCACAGAAAATTTCTAGATTTTGTTTAATCACTACTATGGCCGATTTTATTTTCTTTGGCAATTTATTGTTGTGCAAGTATTTGGCAATAATCCAGCAAAAAATTCAAAATTTGAACATAAAACATGCTACTTCAAACAATGTCTTTCTGGATTTACATCAAAGCAAAAGTGCCCTCAGTTGTCCAGAAATGCTTGGTCAACTATTAATGTTTGAAAAAGTGCACTGTCCAGGTCACGTAACTCATAACAGATGTCAAACAGTCTTCATACATGGAAGAAAAGTACAGAGGTACACAAAAAGCGATTATAAGAAAAATTCAATTCCTTGTTCCTTCAAGTTGGTGGGGGACAAAATTCACAATCACATAGGGGATTGTAATGGCCCCTTTGTGCCCAAAATCTGAATACAGCTCTTATGAACCATGTAAATTATTAGCGTTTTTCTTGTCAATCCCGTCAGTTCTCAACATTTCAGAAGGACCATTCTATGAACATGCAATGAGGACCTTACAAGGGATGTGAACTTGATAATTAACAATTTAACAGTGTGATTTTGGCAACAAAACTATATGCTGGATATGGTAACTCCTAAACATACACTGATGCTGGAGGTTGGTTACCAAAATGGAGGTCTTGGGTCTCCCTTTGGAAAAGGTTAAATCTGAAGTACTTTTGGTTAATTTCTCGTCTTTTAAGGGAGAAGTAATGCTCGTGTACCTAGCCATGATTCAGATCCTTCTCATTAATTCAAAGTCTTCTTACAGTACGTTACTAGTTTTGAGGTTTGCATCCATGTGCCAAAGTGGTCAATGCCTATCTGTGTGGTGTTCTTTCAGGATCAACTGACTTCACTCCAGTCCTCTCTATATCTCTTTGAAGAAACAGACCCTGACTGTGTAAAAGTCCTCCCATCATCTGAAAATTGATTTGGACAGATTATCAATTTCTTACTTCAATAAATCGTTGTTGTGCCAGTTGTTCTTTGGCCAATACCATACATTTCACAGAGGGTTCTTGAAGCCAGCAAGTCATTTCTCAGACACTACGGGGTTCTATTCCTCCTAAATTTAATCAATGTTTAATTTAATCCAATGCAGTGCAACGCAAACGCCACAGAGCTATTATATTCAGCTATTATGTGTTGGAGTCTCATGGGAGAATCAATGACCACGGCAAATTACTGTGTACATGCATGTGTACGTGTTTGAGTGGTAGTTGAGGTGGGGTAAAGGGCCAATCACACAGACATCGATAACGATAAAGAAAATGAAAACGAAAAAACAAATTGATTCCCTTTCAAATAATTTAAGCTGGTCACACAACACACGATGACGTGAACAAATTTCCAAAGAAAAGCAAGTTCATATCGTTCAAATCGATTGTAGGGCGATTTTTCTTGGCAAGAAACTTGACCACTCAGAGTTGAGCTTTGGAATCACATCACTTCCCCCCCCGAAAAATGGATGAAAATTGATTATAGAAGTCGAAAAGAACAAAGATTTGTAAAACTAATCCACTCCATTGTTATAGACATAAGTAAAAAGAAAGACATTTGGAGAGAGATTGGAGACAGACTTCAATGCAGTGGTAAGCATGTTTTATCAACACTCCAAAACATTAAATGACATATTTTAGGCGAAGGCCGGTGAGTACAACTGGCACCAGGCCTAGCCTCCCACTACACTAGTCCCACTGCTTTACTAGTCATTTTGCCAGCCAAATCATGTTAGGCCTAAATGCACATCTGCTTCACATGCAGAAATGACTTGTGGATGGTTTTATTGGCCGAGGGGGCTCATTTTACACATACACATGTTCATTTGTCACAAAAGTCTGGCAACATCTGAGCTCTTGGTGTCTCAAGCACACAAATGACTGCGCTTTATGCAATAATGCATACGGCCGTGCACCAACACGACGTGTGGGTATTTTATGAGTATCTGTCGTTCTTTCTTCCATGAAATGGGCAAGATTTGGGCTTAACATAATCCACAGCCCTCTAAAAGTCGTTTTTTTAGGAACAAATCCAAGTAGCCTTAAGACATGTAAGATCTGAAGATTTGCTGTTACCAATACCAGGTAAGGTTACAATTACAAAAATAATGTGCAGCCAGTGTAGCCATACCAGCCATTCTCATACCAGTACTTACTGATGCTGGTGTTGATCAAACGTGACTCTTGCACAAATTTATTATACTTTGTACGGAGCTGATTTCCCTGAAAAAAACACAAGGTGCATCATGTCTCGAAAAAATATTAATATGCTGACGCACTGGAGTTCCTGATCCTACATCTGAAACACAGAGCGTCAGTTCGGTATTTTATCTAGATAGTTCAATATGAGTGGTTAACTTTGCTATTCCCTACCCATCTTCATCCATTCTTTTCTTTTGTTCAAATAATGCTTCTGCTGTTGTGTTTTCTAAAAAGGAACAAGAAATATTCTTTTGATAAGAAAATGATAAAAAGATCTTTCCTGTGGTGGGTATGTTTTCAAATGATGATAAATTTTCTTTTGGGGAGTTGTGCTATCTTAAAAAGATGTATTATTTTTGCAATGTGTAATTAATTAAAACGTTACGTTTGTTATGGATTATTTATTTCTCCAGAACTTCAAGCAATATTCCAAGATAAGGATGAAACTGAGGAAATACATGCTAAAGAGGCAAAAGTATGTACTGCACCAATCAATGTTGTAGAAGAATCTGAAGGAGCTGCATTGCCATCTACAAGCAAACCGTCCAAACCAGTCGAGTCAACTTCATCATTTTTCCCTCCCATGTCAGGTGTATCAACACCGAGGAAGAGGATGAGGGTCAATTCCAGTCTAAAGGTTGACAGGTGCATAGTTGATTACCTCACAAAATCGCAAGTAATGGAGGAGGATGACATTGAGCAGTTTTTCAAAGTGATGGCCCACTCTTTGAGGAAACTTTCCCCCAGCAGAGGAGCTAATGTCAAATTCAAAATTCATGCAGCTGAAGTGGAGGAAGTAAGCAACAAAAGCTTGTGATACGTGAACAAGTTGAATTATTTTGAATTTGATTTCAGGTCTTCTTCATTAAGTTTTCCCAACTTACGAGGGATTCAAAGATGTTTATCTAGGCAGGGTTGGCTATTTAAAACACTTTAATTTAAATCACAAATTTAAACACGGTAATTAATTTGTGCTTGGCTGTTCTGAAATGTGGGTTTAAGAGTAGCTAAGAAGGAATGGACAGGACTAATGCCCAAGCTACAGGTGAGGACATAATCAGCGTTCAGTCTCCCGAGCTGTCTTAAATGTTAGTTTGAGACCAGCTAAGCACGTTTATTAGTATTCATAAATACTTTTTAATCAGACAGTCAAAAAAGTACTCTTCTGTAAGTTAACAAAAAGTAAAAAAAAACTGACATATATGTATATGAACATTGTAAATTCTTGCTGTAGAATGTGCTTTCAAATTGGATGCATATTTTTTTAAACATGTCCTCAGGGATAACTGTATTCATACCCATATTGTATTGGTTCAAAATAAGCAATACTGACTGGTAGGACTTTCAATTTTGATTGTAGGCAGCAATTTCCTTCAGGGTAACGTTTATACATTGTACACAGCAATTTTTTTGTCAAAGTATGCATCAGTTCTAATTTTGACAATTGTTTCTGGAGAGTTTCAAATACAGATTTTTATTGGATGTTTGGGTACAGAAACAAACTCCTTGTGAATGGGGTGTTGGGAGTTGTGGTTTTGTCGAAGAATTTTGAAAATTTTTAGATATACTGAAGATGTAAACCAGGAGTCTGATTTAATTTCAAGCATCTGATTTTTCTTTTTTTATTCAAATATTGCAAACCCTGCTACCTAGTTATTAAACCCAGAGTGCTTTTTCATGTTTTAATGTATTAAATTAACCTTTAATCCTTGAAGTGCTAATTTAAAGATTTGAATTCAAATCAAAATCCTATCCTTGTTCAGTTTAAGAAAAAAATTATTTATAAAGTATCCCCCTTTGAATTTTCAACATTTAGAAAATCTGAAAACTCAACTATTGTATGTTAGTTGTTGAGATATCCCATGTTGTTTAAAAAAGTGTGTTAATTGTTCAACACTGGATGAAAAAATAGAAACCATTTATTGAGAAAACTTACATTAATGTGTCCTTGTCCCTTATTTGATTTCAAATATTTGTAGTTTTGAACTGTAATCATTAATGTGCATGTAAAAAGTTTGATACGAAGTGACAAAGGGTCATTCAATGGAAATATTTAAGAGGAACTATCTAAATCCACTATGTGGAGCATAAGTACTCTTTTTTTTTCTAATTTTGGATTGGGTCGGTCGCACTAGTACCTTGTTGCATGCATCTGGTACTGCTTTAGCAATGTCATGCCTAAGGAAGGAGCTAAGAGGAATTAATATCTTTTGGGGGGCAGGGAAGATGAGTGAAGAGTGCATATTTCCTAGAAGTTTAATATGGTGCCTCTATACTCACCTCAAGCACAGAGCTAGTTTCTCCCTTGCTCTGATTGGGGACCAGGATTGTGTCGTGATTTTTGTGAGATTGGGCTTCACCATCTCCAGAATACTCTCGAATTGAGATTTGGACATCCTAAAGTACTGGAAAAATTTATCTTCACGAGAAGAAAGCTCTCTCATTCTCCAACTTGTTAAATAATAATAGAAAAAAAATCTTCCTTATTGCCGACCATTTTGTCTTCAACGTCTCCATTGCTATGGTTAAAAACTGATCTAACGTAACATCGGTATACCAAAGTCCGTTTCATTGTACGGAGTCCGACCGTTTTCAGACTATTTTTCTTTTTTTACTGTTATTATTATTGAGGCCTGTGTGACCGGCCCTTAAAACACTCACTACATGTCAGGTATGTTTCAGCGGGACATTTAGTTGGTGCACATGCGCCCAAATTGTTTTGTGCCCGTGCCAACTAAAGATAGTTGCCTAGTGATTGCGGTTTTGAGCTGAGAATGTATCGGGTATCATAATCTCTAAACTGTTTTTTTTTTTTTTTTTGCGAATGATTTGAATTTCAGACCTTCCAATTTAATTTGTGAAAGTATAACTTCAAAACGACAAATATCTTTTGTCTTTTTTGGGATTTGATTGGCGATGTCTACTACCAATGTAATTGATAAAGATGTAAAAATAAGGTGGAAAATGACATATTTCTCCAGATTTCCCGAGCCTGCCACCACAAAAACTATATTTGGAAAAACAAAAACAAGACATGGAATGAATCTCATATGGGCAAGAAGTCCTGTTGAAGAGAGCGGTAAGTTTTTATTTTTTACGTGTTTTCAACATGTATAGCGCCCTCCTTACATGTACGTACCGAAACAGAAAAAAATTACCTTTCACAGTATTCAAAATCTCCACAGCAGCACACCACGCCAAAGATACGGGTGCTGCACAATGATGCACAGTAAGTCAATCAAGAGATCATTTGAAATTGCAATATTTAAAGAGACATGGTCATGCTTTGTAGATCTGGAATTAGGAACTGAGTGGCCTAGTCGATGGTGGTACTCAAAGTCCTTGTCCAGTGCATGTTGGTCAGGCAACGCAACAGTTTTTCGGGATATACGGACGCCAGTAATTGTTCCCTACAGTGACCTAGTATTAGCTGGCGGAAAGCAAAAAAATGTCAAGTTCAATTTAGAAGGAAAAAAACCAAGTCGTTTACTTAGAAAAGCACTTGAAAACACACCATGGACGTAGAAATAGATACACATGTACATATTGGTCCGTGTTATGGGTTCTAAGGCTTAACAAAATAAGGACACTCCACAACGACTGCGATGTCTGCCATGTCTATATTGTGCCTGTCTTCCACATCACATTTGAACAGAGGAGGGCGCTATAACTCTTTCCTAGACATCTCCCTCCTTTTTTTTCCAAACATGAACAATTAACAAACTTGGTAAAGCTTACCTTTAACAACTTGCACAAAAGAGAAACAAAAAATCATCTTTCTTTCTTCGTAAACTTGACTTTCTAAAAAAAGAAATAGAACTTTGGAAAAGAAAGAATGTTTCGTCTCCTAACACCTGTAATGATAATAAAGTTAAGTGAACTGCTTTTACTTGGATTAAAACCAAAGGCTTCCACATTTTGATGTACATTTTAAAATGCCTGATTTGACTTAACTGTTATTATGATGCACCTAAGTGTAAGTTTGTATGAGAATGAGAGGTATGGAAATTAAACTAGGTTAAACATTAAAATTGTCCTCTGAAAAACTGAATCACAATGGAAGTGTCTTTTTGTGTGCAATCACTCCTTGTTTGGTGAAAATCTGCATTACAGAATTTAGAGTTCATTGTCACGTTCAAACTACAAAATCCTTGAATCTAGATGGTGGTTTGATGTTGGATCGAGTTCGCGTGGACTTCAAAGAGATCTGTTGGCTGCTTTGGTGGATTTGTCTTGGGTCGGTCTGGATCTGTGGTCGTTTTCACTGGCTTGGCTGGTTCAGATAGGACTGTTGGTTTATCTGTTGGTGGGGTTGAGGTAGAGACTGAGTCTGGCTGGACTGGGGTTGTCGCTGAAGAACTTTTCTCCGACTGTTGAGTTGATGCCCGCAAAGTGCTTTCTGTTACGTCTAAGCACTTGTCCACTGTCTAGCTCTATGAGATAGGAACGGTAACCGTCACTGGCAACACATTTTCCAGGTTGCCATGATGTGGTCTTGCTGGTTGGCTGAATTTTGACTGGTTGTCCAATCTGCAGTTCCGGTAGTGGCTTTGCAGATTTATCATATTGGTGTTTGGCCTTCTGCTTTCGAAGTTGGATATTGTCTGGCACACCTTGGACGATGTTTGGTTTCAGATATGCTTCAGGTGTGTTGGCAACAGTGTTCTCGCCTGTTTAGACATCAATTTCTGCACTGGACTGCTGCCACTGGAATCAGGTGTGTTACGCCAATCTAGAATTGCAAGATGAAGATCTTCTTTAGCTTTGGTCACTTTCTTGATGATGTTCTTGGCAATCTTCACTGCTGACTCTGCTTTGCCATTACTCTGACTGTGGTCTGACATGCTCAAACTCCCATTCTCTGCTGAATTCCTCATAATCCACAGCAATGAACTGAAACCCGTTGCTGGGTATACCAACTCGTGAGAAATGCTTCTTGGTGCACTTGACTATGGTTTCTGATCTGGTGTCATCAAGCTTGTCTAACTCCCAGTAATCGCTGTAGTGGTCAACTGTAATCAGGTAATCAGCATGCCTGTAGTGGAAGAGATCTTGACTGACTATGCTACATGCCCGATTGGGAATTTCATATGACATCATCGGCTCTTTCTGTTACTTGTTCATGAACTCATTACAAGGCTGGCACTGGTTGACCCTGTCTTTGATCTGACTTGTTATCCCTGGCCAGTATAGCACTTCTCTGGCTCTTCGTAGGCACGCTTCTACACCCAGATGGCTTGAATGGATTCTGGTAAGCACCGTGCTGTGCATAGACTTGGGTACAATGACCCTCATCCCTTTGTAGAGAACACCATCCTGAACGGTGATTTCTTCTCTGAAACCAAAGTACTCACGAATGCATGCAGAGCACAGAAATGAAGTCATTTCTGTGCTCTGGCCATCCGTCCAGAACTACATTCTTCAACACTTGAAGAACTGAATCAGACTGTGTGGCCTTCTTGATTTGCAGCTGTGTGCTATCTGTCATGCATAAATAGCTGGATTGGTTGATGACTTCAATCTCTGACTGGAGTTGCTCTTCCTGTCTCAGCTGGAACATCTGATAATTCTGACAAGCAACTCTTATCTGTGCTCTTCAGGGAAGCCCGGCTTAGCATATCAGCGATATACAGCTGGCTTCCTGGCAGGTACTGCACATTCAAGTTGTACTTCTGTAATCTCAGAAGCATGCGTTGGAGCCTCTTGGGAGGTTTATGTATTGGCTTTGTGAAGATTGGCACCAACGGCTTATGGTCGGTGTTCACTTTGACCAGCTCTCTGCCATGCAAATACTGGTCAAATCTCTCACATGAGAAGACTATGGCTAGGCACTCTTTTTCTATCTGTGCATAATTCTGCTCTGCAGAGGTGAGGGACCGGGAGGCAAATGCAACTGGTTGCCCATTCTGAAGAAGAGTTGTTCCAAGCCCTTTCTCTGATGCTTCACACTGTATTGTGACTTCTTCCTTCAAGTCGTAGTACCTGAGTATTGCAGCACTGGCAATCATGTCCTTTATCTGCTGAAAGGACTCTTCCTGTTGTGACTGCCATGTGAAGATTGTACTCTGTCAACTTTCTGACTGGCTCGCTTACATCGGCAAGCCTTGGCAAGTACCGTGATAGGTAGTTGACACATCCTAACAGACGCTGGACTGCTTTCTTGGAGTCTGGTCGCTGCAAGTTTTTTATTGCCTCTACCTTCCTCGGGTCTGGGCGGACTCCTTTTGAGGTCAAAACTTGACCCATGTATGTCACCTCGTCCAGTCGTAGTCTAATCTTCTTTCGGTTGAGTTTCAGGTTTGCTTGACGTGCACGGTGCAGCAGTGTCCTCAAATTTCTGTCATGTTCTGCTACATCACAGCCGTACACTAGAATATCATCAGCGATGACTGCTGTGCCAGGCAGCCCCTGCAATATCTCTATCTGTCGTCGCTGGTATTCTTCTGGTGCTGATGCTATTCCAAACGGCATTCTCAGATAACGGTATCTGCCGAATGGCGTCCAGAAAGTTGTCAGGAAGGAGCTCTCTTCATCAAGTTTGACTTGATGAAATCCTTCCTTTGCATCTAGGACTGTAAAGACCTTTGCATTAGCGAGAGAGGGCAATATCTTGTCAAGTGTTGGCATCGGGTATTTAGGACGTTTGATAGCTTTATTTAGCTCTCGTGGATCTAAGCAAACGCGCATTTTGCCAGGTTTCTCAACAACCACTAGGCTACTGATCCATGCTGTAGGCTCGGAAACTTTTGCTATGATGCCTCGTTTCTCTAGCTCACGTATCTTGTCATACAGCTTATCTTTCATGGCAACCGGAACACGACGTGGTGCATTCTGCACCGGTCGCACAGCAGGATCAATGTCGATGTGGTACTCCCCTGCTAGGCATCCTAACCCTTCAAATACATCACTAAACTCAGACACAATGTCAACCTCTGTCAAGGGCACTGTGTCATGCTGCATGCTATTGAGTGCACTGTCAACATGTACGCTTATGAGGCCCATCTTTGTACATGTCTGTTGTGACAGTAGGGGAGGCTGACTGGAATCAACTATCTTGAAGTTAAGATTCCTCTGGACACCTTTATAGTGACATGTCAGGTCACATTCTCCTTTGACATTGATGACACTGTCATCGTACAATTTCAATCTGGCTGATAACTTTTTCATGTGAGGCTTTTTTGTCTGCTTGACGTCACACAGGGTGTCAAATGACATCACGTTGCAAGTTGCCCCTGTGTCAATCTGGCACTGAATGCTTATCTCGCCAGGCTCTGAACTGAATGTCAGCGGAACCGTAAGCACTTTGTGGCCGCTGCTGATAGCACCAAGTAGTTGCACACCAAAAATAGACTCGTCTGTATCACTTTCTGATGATACTTCTTGCATTACGTGCAATCTTTTCTGTGTTTCTCTCTATCTGCATACTGACTGGAAGTGGTTCATTTTTCCACACTTTCCACATTTCTTTCCATAGGCAGGACATTTCTTCTTGTCCCACTCATGTGAAGATCCACAGTACTTACAAGATTTCAGTGTCTTGGGCTTCTTGGGGTCTTAAGGCTTTGATTTGTTGGCGCTCTTTGCTTTTGTGCTCTCTTGTTTCTTTACGGCATGCATGGTTTCTGTTTGTGGCACATCAATCTGCTTGAGCTGTTCTTGTGTCAGCTCACTGATTCTGAGGGCTTCAATCGCTCTCTTCAGATCACATTCTTTTTCTCTGAAGAGCCTTGCTCTTGCTGCTTTATCTCTAGTTCCAAGAACAAGCCGGTCTCGGATCATCTCTGTTTCTAGCTGACCAAATTTCCATTTCTCTGCTAACTGCCGTAAGCGAATGACATACTGATCTATGGTCTCATTCGGCTGTTGATCAGCAGTATGAAACTGATATCTCTCATACAGTACATTTCTGCTTGGTGCAAAATGTGCCTGTAGCTTATCGAGAATTGTTTTGTGGCTTTTCATATCGTCATCTGTGAGCTGAAGCTGCTTCAGAATATTCTTGCACTCTTTTCCCATCACACTTTTCAGAGTAGCCACTTGGATTGTTTCATCCTTTTTATCTAGTTCTACTGCTTTGCAATAGTCCTCAAAACTTTCTCTGAAAAAGTTCCAGTTATTGGCAAGATCGCTCCCTTTACAGTTCATGGCCTCCGGCGGTGGAATTTGATAAGCCGCCATCATGCAAAGTCGTTTGTGTCGTTATTCAATATGCGTGTGTCGAGAATGCATGCATCTACGTAGCAATGCTCATATACTATCGCACATTACACTGTAATTTCGGAAGTCTTTTTGACTTACCCCCGAAAAAACCTCTCTTGTTCTCGGTTGAAGGCTGGCTACTCCAACACTAAGTTAAGCTCAATCAAGTCTCTGATATTTTCTCAATATATCAGTTCACTTCTGACACCATGTTATGGGTTCTAAGGCTTAACAAAATAAGGACACTCCACAACGAATGCGATGTCTGCCATGTCTATATTGTGCCTGTCTTCCACATCACATTTGAACAGAGGAGGGCGGTATAACTCTTTCCTAGACAGTCCGGATATGCATGGAACTCTTTCTGATACATGTACAACTGCAAACACGTGTTTTCACATTGTTACCTCATTGTGAAAACCTTCAGATCGTATCTGTCAGTTTATTAAGTGATTTTGTGAAGCTCATTTTGGTCACTTTTAAATTGATTGAACTTACTGCGATGTTTAATGGTACATATAAATAAGTTTTGATTTTCAGGATTTCCATTTATCAATTTGATGTCTGATCTGATAATGTTGAATCTGAAATGAACATACTCCCCACCCTGTTAGCCTTGGAATCCAAGGCCAACTCTCCTGCTTGAGATCCACAGGATGGCAAGCTCTTCCACGAAATGCAGACGGAGAATTATGCTTTCTGTTGGGAGGTTACCCAGAGAAAATTGTTAGTATTCTAGACTGTAACCTCCTTAATGAATTGAATGATATGACAAATTCAGTTGAAATTTTATAAGAATATTCTGTTTTCCAACAAAAGGTGAAATATTTTACAACAAAAATATGGGTGATTCATGATGCAGTGTGCTACCAAGAGATTTTTTTTTTCAGAGAGCATTATGGGCTATATGGATGCCAAAATCTCATTCATTAACTGCGCTGTACATGGGAACCTTCAGTTTTTCTGATTGTTGGTTTTTATTGGTTGAAAATTCAAAATTACTTATTGTAAATGTGTGTTAGCTAGTCAAAAATGGTCGTTTTGAGTGGTGTAGGAAACAACTCAATCAGTCAATTATCCCCAAACTATGTACCAGAATGTGCTTAATCGGGGCAGCATGTAGACAATAAATTTGAAAAGTGGCCTGTCTGCAGCAAACTCTTGATGGTGCAATGTATTGTGAATTGTCTGCATTGAAATATTTTAAAATTCATTTTGACTTTTCACCCCAATACCTGAAAATGGTTCTGCAACATGTATTCATTGCCAACTTGAAGATGTTCTCCGTACCCAATGTAGAATTGGCTGAAGCCCAAAATATTGTCTTGCTGATCTCCTTAGTCTCAACTTTGTTTCGAACTGTTCAAGACTTGATCTTAAATATGTGGCTCAGCCTGGCCATATCTCCTATAAAGCTGGAAAATCTATTCCTTGTTTTGGAGTGACAGTAGTCTGAACTTCTTTTAACTCTGCTTTTCTTTCAGCTCAGTGACACGCTGATTTTCAGCAACAAGAATTTGTCCTCAGGAATTCAAACTGACTTTCTTGCTGATTTATTCAGAGGTGACTGGCCAATGCTCTTCAAAGGATATCATGCAAGTCCTGGTCCTTTAGGCAGTATGGCAATTTTCTTTGGGAAACTGGAAATGTATTTCAAAAGGAGTTTCAAATGTTGCATTATTCAACAAAAGTTGAACGTGATTTGATTAGTTTTCTTTTGTGAAAATTAATTTTTCTTTCAATTTACTAATTTCCAATTTTTTTTTTCAGACAAAACAGATCTTTCATGTTTCACACACTTGCCGAATTGTACCCTTTCCGGTGGCTTTGTTATCAAGTGGCAAACAATTTATTATAGGACCTCAGACACAAGAAATTATCGCTTTCGTCATCTGCTAGTATAATTTGCGAGCTGCCGGCACACTGAAGGCTGCTGCGCATGCGTGACCACAGAAACTAAATGGCCACACGGCCTATGGCAGTGAAACATATGTGATGTAGAATAATTGATCATACATACCTGGAATCCTGCATTTGGAAAATCTTGCTTCAAGCAACACACTGTCTCCTCCAACTGACTTGAACTGATAGTGGCAAAACGCTGGGATACATGTATCTGCAGACCTTCATCTTTTAGCCTTTTATACACGTAAGAAGCAGATACATGCAAAAGAGGAGGTACTAGTAACGTAAACATCATCAAGCAAGTGAAATATTGTTATAAGTTTTTCCTTGCAGTGACAGTACGACGTACAGCATACTAACCATAAGTGTAATGACAACCGTATCTAAATGCACTTGAAATATCTGGCAATCTTTGCATCATCTTTGCTAAGGAAAAAATTCAGGTCTTCCCTATGGATGCTAATTTTGGGCCTACCTTTACAACCTAGGCATATAACACAGGAAAATAAAATGAGGTATCAATCCCCATGACCTTACAGCTACTAACCAGAATAGCCTATATGTTCCTTCCACAGTCACGATGAGCTGGATTGGTCGCAATTAAAATGCACGGAAGTGTATCAACTTTTGACTTCTTGTCAACAAAGCTACAATCGAGCAGCAAGGTCCCAAAACTACAAAAGTTCTGCTGGTTGGCTAGAAATTTTCAGCAACCAAAGTCTATTTACTTTAGTCAACAATACAACAAAATTAATAGACCCGTAAATAGGGCCAAACGAATACTCCTCTGTCGTATACTGTCACAAGAGTATTCGTCGGGCCCTGTTTATGCGTCTACAAAATTCCTAATGAGAAAGTTAACACCAACATCAAATTGATCAATAATCATGATAACAGTAGGCTTACTGGTACTGTGGTAGCCATGATGTGCATTCATCGTTGCCTATGCACGACAGGCTCGTGATAGTACGAGTGAGTTTTAAGTTTCGTACCTGAGTGAATTCTTTCTGCACCTGTTTCAAACTTAACTTCGCTGACACTATTGAGGTTATTTTACATTTGACCCACATCAGGTAATTGGACAGTATACCTGTTCTCTCAAAATTCTCATCACGTGTATTGCTCTTGTCGCCTCCTGTTGACCTCCTTCCATTACGCAATAACAAATATGGCGTGCAAAGTTAATATTTAATCTGGGAATAGAGATATCTAATAAGCTGAAGCTTCCGGGGTCAGCAGGTCGCCCTCCACGGTTTGTGTTTAAAAATCTATTATCTTGAAGGGTTTTAAATCATGTGGTAGTACTTGCACATGTACTCCAGTGATTGTTTACATTCAGAAACATTAACTCCTGGCTCAGTGAAATTTTGTGCGCTACGTTGCAATGACCTTTTTGTTGACCCAGTGTGCGAGACCAGAAACATAATATGCGAAAGAAAAAGCAGGGGTACTACCGTGAGCAGAATTAGAGTAAAGAAGATGGGAACATGCCGGTGGTCTCAATGAAGTCTCCTAATTTCGTAAAGAGATGGAACGCGCCCCGATGGTTCAAGCGTCTTTGGAAGAGAAAAGCCCAAACCTAATGAAGCTGGAAGGAGACTCGAGAAAGAGGACATTGTTACAAAAAGAATGACGACATCATCAAAGGCACAGTATGGGCCAAATTATAGTTTGGATTCAGCTGGCAGTCTTCCCGAAAGCTCAGAGCGTCGTCGGCACGAGATGGAACAGGGGACTCAAGTACCTACGATAGACTCGAACAAACCAGACTTAATTAAACCAGAAGAGAGAATGACGACGTCATCAAAGATGCCGGACAGAACCATAAAAGATTTAATCTTTTCTCAGAGATTGTTTTGTTTTTTTCTTTATTTTACGTTCTATAATAAGGTTTTTTTTCACAAGGTGTATAGTTAATGTTTGGATTGGTGCAACTGAGTGTTAAAACGTCTAATTTAATTATTTTTTGTTTTGTTTGTAATAAAATGGTTGTTCTTGGAATATTTTAGCTCTTTGCGTCGCTTGTTTGTTTTTGGTATGAGACTACGATAAATAATTCATGAGGATAAATAAAGGAAACTAGTCAAATAAAAGAAAGTGAAATAATAAGGATAAAGGAAATAGACAAATAATAATGATAAATAAAAGAAAATAGTCAATTAAAAGAAATTGTCAAAGCAAATAGAGAATAATTAATAATGAAAAATAAAGACGTTTTCTATTCTGCAAAGAAATCAATCTTCTACCCGCAAAATCTGTTTCTGGGGCAGATCCCCCGGCGCGGTGGTGATTGGCATGGTGGATAACGCGGCCTTTAATGGCGACTATCAAATAAACCCCTACAATTTTACATTTTACAACATTACGGCCTAAATTATCTGGGGCTGTACGTGGATAACGAACAGAGGCCTTTCGACCTCTTCAACCCAAGTTTTCCGGCAAAGACGAAGCGTACATTATATCCTATCAGACTTTGTACTCCGGTATAAATACCCTGTTTCGAGACAAGGGCAATCAGACGAACAGGGAAGACTACGAGTCAGGATACTCCCTGTTTGCCTTTGATCTGTCTCCGGACTTGTCGAGCAGGTCTCATTTCAACCTGGTCAAACCATGGAGGAAGGCCTTCCTCCATGGTCAAACGTAGTAACATGCGTCTGGAGTTGAACATTGCCAAGGCCCTGACAACGACCGTCGACGTGGTGGTGTACAGTGAATTCTGGAGCATCCTGGAAGTGGATGAGAGCCGCAATATTCTTATCGATTACTCCAACTAAACAGTGGACAGCGTAAAACTTTTAAGAGTCCTCAAGGGGGACAGCGTGACCTCCAGTGACGCGCTTGGTGTATTCCCGTCGGATAGGTTACCGCCCCTTGATGTGATATTATCGATGGCAATAAAGCGGGAGCGGAGAAAGGAGTTGTTGCAAGCTTCCAACCAGTTACCGAGAGTTTATTCACCACTGTATACATGCGCTCATAAGATAGTTCCTATCACAACATCCCCCCCTTTTTGAAGATAAATTTGTGGAATATAAAGTACATGTATAACTAATTTTATCTGTAATCCACCAAGTGCTTGAGTTGTGCCCCATGCAACTTGAGAAGCTTCAACTTTTATGGTTTAACAATGCTTTAAAAACTGGTAGTGCTGACATAATTCACAGGCTAGAACGCCATGTTCATTTTGTCTGGACACTTTCACGAAAACATTAAATGAACTTGTAAACTGTTTAGTTGGTATGGAGTTCCAGTTTACTTCTTTTTGTTAACTACTAAAACCAACACTACTTTTACTATGCAACTTTAACTGTGGCAAGAAAACTAGAAGGTTGGCAAAACCACAACGATGTTTGGAACGTGGTGAGGTAAGTCACATGCACCGAGCAGGCTTTCTGCTTACTCGGCCGGATCGTGTTGTAGCATTTGGGGTTGCTGGTGTTTTGGCTTTACTCTGCCTGTGCGAGCACTCGCCCGTGTCTGGGGGCAAGTCGAATCTGACCTGCTTTTTGGGCTCATCAAATGCAAGGCGCTTCGCTTCAGCAGTGCCGCTTTGCACCTTGGGGTTGACGCTGTGTTCGCTGCTAGCAGGCATTTCGCGCAGGTGTGATCTATTCCGCCTAAGAGTTCTCCCGTTGGGCGTCCTCACCTCGTACGATCTAGGCTCTTGTCTGACCCTTACAATTTCCCCAGGAATCCAGGTCTTGGATGCATCGTCCAGAAGTCGGATCTTCTGGCCGACATGCAGGGGTGGAAGGGGTGGTCCCGCATGTTTGTCATGGCATTGTTTCATTTTGTCTTGTCTCTGTTGAAGGCCTGTGTATGTTTCAGATGAAGTGTTGTGGCTTAAAGTGTTGGTCATTACTTGGCAGTGCTGTTGGAATTGCTCTGCCGAACATTATCTCGGCTGGCGAAGGCAGGTTTGGCTCGATTGGTGTTGCTCGCAGGTTGAGCATCGCCTGGCTGATGTCCTGGCCAGACTTCCGGCACTTTGTCAACAAGGTCTTAATCGTGCGGACCATTCGTTCCACAAGGCCGTTGGAGCGGGGGTAAGTTGGTGACGACGTCGTATGCCTGATGTACCAGGTTTTACACATTTCCTGGTATGCTTTACCTGCAAATTGGGGGCCATTGTCGGAAACAATCTCCGTGGGCGTTCCCAGAAGGCCAAACGTTGCTGCAGTCAGATGAGCGACTGCTGCACTTGTGGTGTTGGTCAGCTTGTGTACCACTGGGAACTTCGAGTGGTAATCGACGATGACAAGAAAATCTTCACCGTCAAGCTGGAAAAGATCGGTACCGAGCTTTTGTCCATGGCGTGGACGGGATCTCGTGGGGTACCATTGGCTCTTTAGTGTGCCGTGGCTGTGTTTCTTGGCACACCGTACAATCTGCCACGAGCTTGGCAATGTCGTCATTGATCTTTGACCAATAGACAGAGTTGCGGGCAAGGCGTCTGGTTTTCTCGACACCTAAGTGCCCCAGATGCAGCTGGTTCAAGATGTCTGCGCGCATGGTTTCTGGTATGACAACTTGTCTGCCCTTGAAAACCACACCACAGGATACTCCCAGTTCATCTCTGTATGACCAATACGGTCGTAGATCACATGGTAGCTCCCGAATAGCGCTGGGCCATCCAGTGTACACGAGCTGTTCAAGTGTCTTCAGTACTGGGTCGCACTGTGTTTGCCGTTGCAGATCGTCCTGCTTACTGCACCCAAAGTGCACCAAGTCAATGCCCTTGGTTACTGGGCCATCTGCAAGTGTGGCATCATCTACCTGGAGGTCGAGGGGTACATCACCTCGTTTGCATGGATTTGGGAGTCTACTCAGAGCGTCGGCAAGTGTCAATGTGGGGCCAGGCTTGTACTCGATTGAGAAATTGTATCGCTGAATTTTGATCAGGAGGCGCTGCAGCCGTGGTGGGGCACTCGTTAGCGGTTTGGCGCAGATCATTACCAATGGTTTGTGGTCCGTGTGGACCGTAAAGCTGCCGCCAAACAGGTAGGTATGGAATCGTGTGATCCCAAAGACGAGTGCAAGTGCCTCTCGCTCGATGTTCGAGTAGTTGGCCTGTGCGGTGGAGAGCGTTTTGGAAGAGAAAGCGACAGGCTTTTCGTCCTGCAGCAGGCATGCGCCGAGGCCCTTCTGCGATGCGTCCACCTCCAAGGTTGTCGGCTTTCCTGGGTCATAGTATTGTAGACAGGACTCTGCCGATATGGAGTATTTGAGGTTGGAGAACGCGGCTTGATGGTCATCTTGCCATAGGTACGGGACGTTCTTCCTGAGGAGGTCCCTTAGTGGTGCTGCTTTGTCTGCGAAATTGGGTATGTACGGTGAGACGTACTGCATCAGCCCAAGGAGCCGTCGTAGGTCTTCCTTGTCTTGGGGCGTAGGAATGGCATATATGTCTTCAATGCGGGCTGGGTCTGGCTTGATGCCAGCGGCCGAGTACGTGGACCCGAAAAAGCTGATGTGGGGTACCTTTATCTTGCACTTCGCACTGTTGAACACGAGAACCTCCTGCTCTGCCACGGAGAGGAGGTGAAGCAGGTTGTTGTCGTGTTCCTCTTCGGTTTTGCCGTAGACAGCAACATCGTCGGCAATTCCCACGCAGCCTGGGACCTGATCGATGATCTTGTCCATCTCTTGCTGGAAGATGTCTTGGCTCACGCAGAGCCCGAATGGAAGGCGCTGGAAGCAATACCTTCCGAATGGAGTGCGGAACGTGGTGAGTTTCTGCGACTCGTCGTCCAAATGCACCGACCAATACCCAGCTTTGGCGTCCAATTTCGAGAAATATTTGGCCTTACTGAACTCTGGGTTCAGTTCCTCCAGAGTCGGTATCTTGTGTGGACATCTTTCGAGGCTGTTGTTGAGCCGTTTGGGGTCCAGACACAGTCGTAGGGAGCCATCTTTTTTGACACTTGTAGTAATGGAGCTGCACCAGTCAGTATGATTGGTGACTGGCGATGTACTTTACTAAGGACGGAAAGGCAGAATTTTTCAACTCTTACGGACTGTCAGCGGACACTTACGGGCAACATTTTCAATCTTTTTTTACGCGAGAGTAGTACGCAGTATGCGTATAATACAGTCTGTTTACAATCTTCCACCACGACAGTTTGTGGTCAGCCTGCCTATTTTACCTGTTGCACTGTTGTAGGGATATATCCATGAGAGCTATTGTGTCCGTCTTTACGGATAACTGCCCTTGTCAATGACGTGATGGTGCAGGATTTTATCAAAGAGAGATATAATGTTGATGTACCCGTGTTAGACTTAGAGTTTAATTTGTTGTCAAATTTGTGTGAAGAAAAATGAAATCCAAAACTTGAAAACTTTTAAATGGCATGATAATAATTTTGCGTAGCTTAGTGTTAGTTCGTACTTAATAACGTCGCGTAGTTTAGTGTCAGTTAGTTTAAGCGAGTCAATGTTAGTACTTACAAGCCTTTAAAGAAAAAGTCAAGCAAAAGTCAGTTGTCTCCTTACATCATTTATTCATTCATCGTAAATAAACCACAGTTCAATGACAAAGTCAGTTTTTTAAAGTGTACCATCATTCACCAAGTTAAAACTAAAGATCCTCCCCGATCCTTGGAAAAATGTGTGCTACATGAAGTAAGGTACAGCGCTTACAACGTGTCCCACTGAAGTCTTTTCCTGGCTTTCAGCGGAGTGGACACAACCCTAAGGCGCCTTCGAGAGGGAATGGGTGGAGGGGATGTGGGAATATCGGGAAGTAATCTTTTTTCCTCCGGTCCCATTTGTTTGTACTTTCTAACGACGTTGCGCCGTGCTTCGTTCCCAATAATACTCTCGGGCGCGTTAGATTTAGCCAATCTGTGTAAAAAAATACTGAAATCCGTAAGGAGAGAAACCCTTTTTACTCTTTATAGCGTCATTCACCAGATCGATAATATTGGAACCCTTAACAGCATTTCCTTCATAAACCAGTTCACCCTTTTTGTTCCAAGTCATGACGTCATTATTCTTTAGGCTGTTCATAAGCAGTTTGTGCTTGGTCCTCCGACCCTCTGCCGGATCCCTCCGCCGGTGTAGACATCGTGACAGACATGGGTTCGGACTTACGGGCGTTATCGTACTGAAGATACCGTAGCAACGTTTGCTGGCACAGCGACAGTTTAGCGTCGTCGGGAAGGTCCGTTCTGGCCAAAATGTCTTTCATGTCCTGCTTCAGGCTCTGTAGTTTACTCTGCGTGGGGTTACGCGAGAGAAGCACATTCTGTATGACTCTGGTCACGCTGTCCGTGGGGGCGCTGATCATGATTTTTTTAGCGTGTTTCATCACTTGTAATCCGCCGAGCGTACCGAGGATAGGCGCCAGTAAGGGTCCCAGAAATCCTCCCTTTTGAACCAGCAGTTGTTTACTTTTGGCGTGAGAAGACTTCTTGTCGGCTGGAGCTCGAAGATGTGTCTTGTGTCGCGGCAGTTTTTTCTTCTGACTAGGCGTGTGGGACATGCGTCCTTTTAAAACGTTCAGCGCACTTTCGCCCAAACAGGTGACGAGTTTCTTGTCGGCATGCTTCAGAATGTCCTTTCGTTTCTTGGGCGAAGCTCCGCTCAGAATGCGCAGCACGTAAGCGTTGTCCTTCAGCCGTCGCGTCATGTTGACGAATGAGACCATTGACGTAAAACTGGCCTATTTAGGCACGTAGGCGAATGCCGTTTCTTCCGGGAAGATGTTGGCCTGCAGTCTGTATTCTTCCGGGCAGTGGGGTTTCAAGTCGATGAACAGGTAGGAATAGGGCTGGCTGGTGGCATCGGCGTTAGGCTTCAACCATAAACTTTGTCTGCCCTGGGTACACCTGCTTAGCCAAATGAACAACCTGAGATCGGTCTCTGGGATTTTTGAACACGATGATGTAGTGACAGTTCAGACTGATGGTTCTGCTCTCTTTCGACTGGTGGAACAAGTTATGCACGATGTAAAGCACAGACTGGTTGCGGTGGTGGGATCCCTGGGTAAACAGTTTAGTAATGCGAGGATCTTTACCGCATTCCTGCATCAAATCGTCCAACACCACTAGATTTCGGTGCGTCAGGTCGATGTGCTCTGACCAATCCTTCGGCAACCCCTCCACAAACTGAACATCAGGTAGATCGCGAGACAGTTCCTCGTAAGCCGGCTGATGATGATTTCTAATTAATTTACTGACCCACTGATTCTTGCCGCTGCCCGTCGGTCCCGCTACGCAAAACGTGGCAGGATGTTGTAGTTTCGTGCCCATGGAGAAAATGACTTTGCGGTTAAGTGCGCCGCAAATTATAGCTAAAGCACGATGACGTCATACCCTAAAAGTTACAACCTAATGACGTCACGGAATTCCCTTATACAACGCCACTGACATTCTTTACCGCGTCAAATACGGGTTCATTCGAAATGACGGAATGAAACAGATCACTTTCCCAGATACTCCACAATTCAATGCCAAATATAAACGATAAAATAACCAGTAACACGAGAAGTATATTTAACGATATATATCGAATTAACGGGGAGAACATTTACAGAGGTGTGTGTTTGCCATGGTGCTTTTGGGTAAAATGTGACGGGGACAGTCGAGCCGTTCTTTTTATGAAGGCTTGTATCCGTACGGTACCGTATTGTAATCATCCTGTATGACCCTCTTACTGTGCACCACGCGATAGACTTTGGTAGCGGACTTGGTCAAGATTTACTTTGTCTTGCCATTTCTGATGATCTAGTGAGGATCCGCTATGACGATCTTTTCAGGACCGACCCCTTTGACCATGTCAACCACGGAATCAAAACTAATCCGCTGCGCATTTCTGAAGTTTAAGGTGAACCCCCTGACCTTACAGCACGTTTTACCCGTGTCCAATCGATACGCGTAATTCTTGGGCCCGCCCGACACGAATGTCTGCATATAGTTGCCGTCATGGGGACTGATTTCGTTGGTGAGATCGCCAAGAAAATTGCCTAAAGGAGGTTTGTACTGCCCTGGCCTATCCACGTATATGATGCTGTCGGTATCGTAGTACAAGACCGAATCCTGCAATAGTTAAAGCAAGCCGTACAGTTTAAGACGAGCGTGCGCCGTGGTGAAGGCGGCAATGACCACGTTTGTTCTGGGATTAGGATCGATAAACTCTTCTTGGGATTCATAGTGCACTTCCGCCATTTCGTGATCGATGAAATTAATATCGTGGACCACTTTATCATAGGCCAACAGAACCTCGTAAAACTTTACGGGATCGCTCAGTACCTCGACTTTGGACTCTGACCGAACTTTCCCTAGAGCGAATTGAGCATGAGTTTAACCAGAGCTCTCAAGCCGGGGTACTTGGCTATCTTTGGGGCGTCTAACCGAATCCCTTCCCGCTGGAAATACCTATCGATGTACTTCGCCTTACCGCTTTCGGTTTTGACCCAACTCGGCCACCCGGAAGCTTCGACTTTTAGTTTCAAGAAGGTTTTAATGTACTCGATAAATAAACAGGCAGTCTGTGTCAGCGTATCGTATTGTTCCATGTGTTCAAAGTGCCACACTACCTCCATCTTTACCACCTTGTTCGATCACCTTTTGAAGTTCAATGGACTCCCACGTGTCATGCAGCGTTTTTTCTTCAGCCGTATGCCGACAAAGGGTCTGTTGTTGAGTTTCAACGCACGTGCGGCAGAGCGGAAACGTCAATTTACCCCCGCACGATAAGGCAGTAGGGGATGACACAGGTCGGGCGAGGGTAACACGTGACATTTAACGAGGCCGTAGCAACTAGATACGTCCTTAACGTTCTCCGTTATAATCTACGGGTGATACAGCGGGTAGGAACAGTACTCGTTTGTGTACGGGTACAGCGAGCAAAAGTCCACGTATTAATCTTCTCTTCCCCAGAGGTTTGATAAAATAGGCGCGTGGCGTTGGTTGGCCGCCCGTAGAACGCATCCCCAGAATTCAACGTGGCGCGGGGTCCGGTGATGGCTTCATGTTGCAGCGTGCATTTCATGTCTTCGGGTAAGGTTTTGAACGTGGCTTTCCACTCGCATTCCCACATTTTGACTACTTGTTTACTGGTGGATTGGAGGAACGATTTCCTCTCTTGAGTGCGCGCGTACTATTCGGACATGGGTGTCATGAGCGGGTTGTTGACCGTTTTCCTATTGGGATAACACTTGGCGCAGCTGTGGAAGTAGCAATTGTGGAAGGAGTAAATGATTTGATTTTCAGCGTCATACCCGTCCACCTTGTATTTTCCGATTTGTTTCTCTCCCTGGTTTCTCGCGTGTTGGATGTAGGTGCCCTCAGTTAAGTGAACGTAATGCAACCACTGCAGCGCGACTTTTGATTGCTGTTCTTTACCACTGTAGCCGTGAGGGGGAATGATAGCGATGGTATCGGCGCATAGAAAATTCCTCCTGCACACTAAATTACATGCCGAAGCGATCGTAATGCAATTTTTGAAGGGATTCCACGCTAGCATCACCCTCGCCCGTGGACGTAACTTTCTTGAACAACCTGCGGAACAGCAGGCAGCAACGGCTCAAAATGTCAATGTCACTGATGCAATATTTCAACAATTTGTCTTGGATTACAAACTGATGTTCTTTTTCTGTCTCGTACTAACTGTGAAATTCTCGACTCTTGTCCGGACTCATACGTCCGGATCGTAGTATTTAGCCTTGGTTTTGTTTCGTATTCCAGATGTAAGGGAAAAACCCTTTGTGCAGTTCCTTCTGACTGAAGGCTTGGGGCAACTAGCCCAACGCCATGGGCAGAAAATTCATGGAATCTATATTTTTGCGTTTATACTGCGGTAACATGATGGCTTGTATTCCATACTCCGTGTATATGATCTCGGGTATGATGGTATTATCGTACAAAGTAACTGAGCAAAAAATACCCGTCGTACGCCTTCAGGTTGTGCGCCAAGGCGATTGAATTTAGCGTGTCTTTGGAACCGAACAACCTATCGCAGAACTCTTCCTTACATTTCTAACCTTTGAATATCTTGTCGCAAAAATGGGAACAGTGCTCACACGATTTATACATCGGATCGTCTTCCGACCTTTCGACACAAAGCACGCAAGTTGGGTTCGTGTACACCATTATCCTGAGTACACTCAAAATCAAAGAATACGTGTTTAGCCACGGCTTGTGTTTTCTTGCCCTTGCTTTGTCTTTCACCATCGCACTGCTCCCCGTCACTCTCGTTCCCTTCACCACACCCGCTGTTGCCATCACTGACCCCCTTACTTTCAACCGGTTTAATAACCACTCGTGATCCATCGATCCCATTTCCTTACAGACGGCGCAAAACCTTCGGGTACAATCGTGTTCTCCGCGTTTACTATTCAGATCCCTGTTTACGAAACAATCGCAGCACTTGCACCTATAATACGTTTGACAGACCGTTTTGTCCTTGATTCGCCGTTTACCCTTATGATTATCGAAACATCGCTGGTCTTTGAAGTTACGGTTACATTCGGAGCAGTGCACCCAAGTAGTGATTTCGCCCGACGTGCAGCCTAGAGGCATACACAGTTTACAATCATCGACGCATCCTGTGTGTTTTTCTTTCGCATTATACCCTACCTGTCACCTATCGCAAAAGTAACCCCGGTTTAAAAAGGGTTTTATGGACGTGATCAGATCATCATCATGAACTTGAGTTTCAACCATGGCTGTTTCCCCAATGCATTAAAGTTTGCCAACGTCACACCGCGTATCAAGAAACAGAATCTTGATCCCGACAACCTGAGGAACTATCCACCAATCGCCAATCTGTCTTTCCTCGGGAAAACCATTGAGCGTGCAGCGGCCTCACAATTACAGTGTCATCTCGCCACTCACAATCTCGTGGGTAAAATGCAGTCAGCCTATCGTAGATATCGTAGTGTGGAAACGGCTCTTCTGCGTGTTTTCAATGATTTGCTATTGGCTGTTGACGAGGTTCGAGAGGCCGTTCTTGTGCTGCTTGATTATTCGGCAGCCTTTGACACAATTGATCATCATGTCTTGCTACAACGCTTACATCACCGCTTTGGCATCAACGACTCTGCCTTGAAATGGTTCACTTCATATTTTGCAAACCGTCAACAATCTATGCTAATCAATAAGATTTCATCTCCCTCCCATAATGTTAAAACCGGAGTGCCACAGGGATCTATTCTAGGTCCACTATGCTTCACAGTGTACACATCCCCACTGGAAGATCTCATCGCATCATACGGCGTCAGCTGCATGATCTACGCTGACGATATTCAACTCTACGTCACCATGACAGAGCAGCAGCGTCCAGACGTCATTCAGCGACTAGAGTCATGCCTCTCACACATACAATCTTGGTCCACTGCCAATAAACTCAAATTGAATAGCGACAAAACTGAAGTCATTCATATCACCTCTCAGTTTAAGCACCATACTCCAATTGAAAGTTTTCGCATCTCTGACTGCTGCATCCGACCTGTCACCTGCGCCCGTGACCTTGGAACCATCATCACGTCAAACCTCCGAACGCAAAACCAGGTCAACAACATATGCCGCTCTTCTTATCTTGCTCTCCACAAGATTGGACAAATTCGAAATTTCCCTGACAAACAAACGACGGAAAAGCTTGTCCATGCTTTTATCTCCTGCCGCCAACAGTCTACTACACTGTCTCCCTAATTCTCAAACCTCGAAACTTCAGCGCATTCAGAATTCAGCCGCCAGACTTGTTACCCGTTCATCATCTAGGCAACATATAACTCCTATTCTTCGCAGCCTTCACTGGCTACCTGTCAATGAGCGAATCGCTTTCGAGATTCTACTCCTCACTCACAAATGCATCCATGGTTCAGCACCAGCATACCTCCGTTAACTTATTCAAGTATACGAGCCACAACGCACCCTCCGTTCTAGTTCAACATTGCTGCTCAGTACACCTGTCACTCGCACTAAGACTTATGGATATAGTTCATTCAAGTATGCATCACCATCGCTGTGGAACTCTCTCCCACACCATATCAGAACTGTCAAAAATGAAAACGAATTTAAGTCACTACTTAAAATTTATCTGTTTCATTAATTGCTTGATTTCATAATATTACTGTGAAGCGCATCGAGATGTGCTATGTGATGCGCTATATAACAAATGTGTTATTATTATTATCGTAATGATTGTCGTGAAAGTACAGATAAACAGAGTGCCGTCGGCCGGGCCCTTTGAAAATGGCGGCGTTAAAATGATCGTAGGATAACACCACAATGCGATACTCGGGTAAGACGTCCTGAAATTTGCGCATTTCCCCAATGCCGCACGGACCTCCCTTTACGCCCGCTTTGCGTGCAAATCTCTGGCCAGATATTCTTGCTCTTTGCGACTTTGTTTTATATTTCTTAATTTGGGGTGGTTTTCTATAATAGCTATCCCCGTCACGATTGCCCTGGCGCAATACAGTCCCGTCTCATGATCTTTGATTTGAATTATCGATCCCTTATTTCGTAGCATATCTTGAATTTTGACCACACAGTGAGTTTTGGGTCTTTCCCCTTTTTGCATCCTCAAATGCACGAAATGAATGTCAATGTGGTCATCCAATCGGATGTGTTGAAAGGATTGCAACACTTGTTCGATACGAGCCAGAAACCTCTCGACCGTTAACTCATCGACGCGTAAAAACGGTAGAGCGATGGGAAAATTCAAGTAAGTGGATTGAAACACCAACCTCACTCTGTCTTCAAAGGGGAGACCGTCCGTTAGCCTTTCCAAAATGCTCTCAAAAATGGAACCCAG
Organism: Acanthaster planci; assembly: GCF_054643075.1. Classification (NCBI taxonomy): domain Eukaryota; kingdom Metazoa; phylum Echinodermata; class Asteroidea; order Valvatida; family Acanthasteridae; genus Acanthaster; species Acanthaster planci. The sequence continues at coordinate 13,374,356 of NC_141786.1, read as the reverse complement.
GCGTGGTAAAAACTCTCGTAAGGATAAAGATTCATATTCCTGAACTGTACTCTATAATCATACGTCGTGGCTTGATACTTTTTTTAAAAACTTCACATTAACGTCTATAATATCGTAATAATCTTGCGGCCTTTCCACGCGAATCCTCTTTCTGGGTGGCTGGTTCTCCTCGTCCTCCTCTTCCGGGAGCTCTTCCCCCTCCACTCCCCCGTCTTCTCGGTCGGCTTCCTCAAATTCTGCCCACGAATCGTCGACGTGGTCTTCGCTATTACCGTACCCTCGCTGGTGCGGTGCGCAGTCTCCAGCCGGGTCCATTCGATCCTCTTCATCCGACGGACTTGTCCTCTTGATTCAGAGCCAGTTCGCACAGTCTATGAAAGGTGTACGCCCTCTCATCTTCGCTGAGTACGACGGTCTCGAGAAGCAGGTTGAGTGCTTCGTACGTTTGACAGTTTTGTATGTCTTGGTAGAAATCCAGGTTCAACGTCCATCGCTGCTCGTTGCTGTTCGTAAAATGACCATCGCTACGTTGGCCACCGCTATACAGTCCACCGCAGTTCTTTTAATCGAACTCCCATTACGTTCCTCTCGTTCATCCCATTAAACCCAGCATCTTTTATGTCGTTATAAAAACCCGCCATAAGAAAGAGCCGTGGTAACTATTGTAAGACAAGCGCGCCGTGTCGTCGCCTTCCCAATTACCCAAACTGTTATCTTAGCCTTACCTCCATCATTTAGCCCTGGCGCCACTATGACTACCTCCATGGGATTATCTCACAGCCCGTTCCCACTTGATCCACCAATTGCCGGATCTGATCCACCTTTTGCCAAATTGCCGGATCCCATCCCCCAATTGGTGGATCAGATCCGGCAATTGTGTGTAGTGGGAACGCTAACCGTTATAAGGTGGATCAGGATCAGATCCACCTTTCTTGATCCATCTCTGGAGCAGGATACAGATCCCCCAATTGGTGGATCAGATCCTGCAATTGGCAGATCACGATCAGATAGGAACGCAAAAGGTGGATTTGATCCGGCAATTTGACCTGTAAACACCCGTCCGTGCACGAGTGGCGCGAAACTTTTGCGGTCTGATGAACAAAGAAATATGTTTTTCGACGTGTAGCTCATGTGAAATTTTTAACGTGCATAGCATGCACAATAAATAACTGCTGAACTACGGGCTAGCAAAATGTGTCACCACGCATGTGCAATGCATGCATGCCGCGATGTGTGCCTTGCCCTTTCAAAATTTTCGTTGCGCATTCGTCCGTTTCTTAACCTTTTTCATTTGTGTAATTTCACTTGCTTTCCATCAAAAACTAATTCCTTGTTAGCGTATAGCCGGCAACGTGTGAGTATCAAAAACGGAAGCAAAGTTTGAAAAGACGACGTACTAGGCTGAACATTCGGTCCGATTCAGGGTCGTCGTGTCAGTAGAACTCCGCACGCAAAACACCGCACGGTCAAAGGCATGCCGCCCCAGCACGCCACACTGCCACAGAACGCGCGCTCAGCAAGCTAGCACATGTGCAATGCCGAACTCAGTGACCATTCGGGCTCGACATTTCTGTCCGAAAAGGTGGATCAAGCGCTAGTGAAAACGCAACTTGCGGTTCCGTTGCGGTAAGATAACCATCACACCAAAATGCTTGATCAAGATCCACCTTTTCCCTATTCAAGTGGGAACGCGCTGTCAGTTTCAGCCTGGCGGTCCGCGCGGTCCATTGTCCGGGGATTATCCCTCTGATTATTGGGCGCCGCGTACGGTCTTTTGTGTAGGGATTTTTGCTTCCTACTTCCTAATTACTTTTGGATCGCCTGGTGGACCAGACAGTGTGCCATCACGCACGATATGACTCATCCACTATTTTTTATCATAAGCAAGGTCAAATAGTACCCAAAATTTTTAAACCGTGCCTTATTCCTATTTTATCCCATACACCAGGGTCAACCTGTACCAAACTTTCTGATTTTATGCCTATCCCCTACCAAAGGTCAATTTGTGCCAGAATTTTTCACCCTACACCTCACTCCTATTCATATCAATATCATATTAAAATTATACTTAAGCATATTGTGGCGGTTTCCCCTCCGTAGTCCGCGAACCCTTGGCTCGCCGGGCCACTCAGCCCGGTCGTGGCGCCACTCGCGCGTGATTTGGCCAGGGCCTGGATCCGTTTGGGCTGAAATATACCGCCCGTTACACCAAGGACAAGGGACTCTGAACGAAATGGCACACCCGGCAAAGATATGTGAGATACCGTCTACCTCTAGCGGGTTTATTCACTTCCACTCACTTCCTCTATGCGTGAGGTATCCTAACTAACTAGTGTTAAACATTTACAAACGGCAAGGAGGGGGCATGAGGACCCATCGCGCACCCCCTCGCCCTGCCGAAATGCACTGTCGCAAAATTAAGTAAAGGTAAAATACCGGTTCATGTACTCACATGAATTAACTACAACCGTCCCGTCAGTACCCAATCCTTATGCACAATCCAAGATGAACTAACAGTTTGGTCACAATCGTCCACACATTAACTAAATCCCGGTGCCAAAGTTGTGTTAGTCGATCCAATCTGAACTCCTCGGCAGCTCGGCTTAGACTGACCAATTTTTCCCATTCTGACATTATTTAATTCCCTCCCCTGTTTCCCACAGTCTTGAAAACACCATCTTAGCACAAAGATGCAAAACAATGGTCCACAATACCCATTTGAACCTTTCTTCCATTTACTAATTTTTATCGTACTCCGGATATTGTCAAACTCTCCCCCTTTTTTCCATCATGGCAGTCTTATTAGTTCCGTTTCCCACTTTCTACAACATAATTTACTCACTAAAAACACGTTGTCAATCTCCTGACAGTTACCCCAATACCTCCTTTGTTCTATATCCCCCCGACCAGACACACTTGACGGCCCCCGGTTTCCAAACTCCCGGACCTAACCCGAAACCTAATTAAACGCATCACCGGTCAACCCCACTGCCATTCCTCTAGAGTTTAAAGGGTCACCAGACATTCGCGTTACACAGCATCCCCCTAGGTTTGGTCCGTCCCGGCCCAATCAACCGAAATCCTCTTCCCAGCAAAGGTCTGGTGAGCTATTCAACAAAATACAATGTAAGATTCCACTAAACGGAACCAACTAATGTACACGGTCAAGAAAATCCCTATTTACAATGGTGTCACTTTCCCATTTTCGAACTCTGCATGAAAAAGAACATTATACGTGCGGGTGACTCTCTCCTCGTGGGCCAATGCCCCATCGGAGTAAGAGAGGCTCACCCTCTCCTCCACCACTTTTGTAACGGTGCCCATCAGGGCCCTATCTATGCGTGACAGTTCCAAGGTCCTGGTATTGTTCTCCGTTGCAGTCGTGGGAGACCCTTGGGCATCGTCTGTCTCTGTCTGCCTCCCAGTGTCTTCTCCAGTCGGATGAGAGTCATCGTTGACGAACTCCCCGCCGTGCAGGCTCAGGGCATCCGGATCCACCTCAAGGTCTGGCATGCTGTCATGACTGCCGGTGCTCTCCGCAAGTTCTCGCATCTGCCGGAGGTACGGCGGTTTCCCCCCTCTCCGTACAGGGCTGTGACCCTGCCGCAGCAGGTCACCTGAGCTAGGGGCTTGGGAGTCTCCCTCGTCCTCCCTTCGTGAGGTTCCACTGATGTCGTCTGCTGGCGGTCCTCCATCGGGCTTGAATGGCTCCGTAGTGGGTACAGGCGGAGCCCCTTCCTTCTGCGCCTGCGCTGCCAGGAAGAATGACGCCCGTTCGTACTTTCTTCGGACGACTGGATCCCTGGGTTCCCGGATGATGAAGTTGACATCATGCTCCCATTCTGGGTGTTCCTTCCTATAGTGTCGGCGAAAATTGTCTCGCCGGGCAGAAGTATACGGGCACCTTCTACAGTGCCAGGCCAGGCCCTCCGGCTGGTGGACCACCTGTAGATGCCGCCCTAGGCTCTTGCGGCTGCTTAGGATTTTGGCACAATGCCAGCACCTCAGCCCGGCCTTCCCCGGTCGGCTTCCTCCCTCCATCCTGTTACAAACAAAATAACATGCGTTACAACCCTATCAACGGGCTAAGCCCCCCCCCTGGGAATGCCCTTCCTGTAAGGACTAGTCCCTAAACCGGGCGGGTTTCTTTCGCCGCCTGGGTGGATTGCGACGGCCATTGTCGGCCATCCCGGCATTTGTCTTCTCCACCCCTAATGACGCATCGTCCACCTCCAGCAAGGTGGTCTCCCCAGTGTTAACTTGGGGCCCAACTGTGACACTTGTCTCATTTTCTCCGCCCCCTGAATTCCCATCATGCTCAACCGGATCACTCTCCAGGGAGACCTCCACCTCTGAACTTGGAGGTGACTCCTCCGATGCCAGCTCATTTCCTGGTCCCTCGGCGGATACTGGTTCCAGGTTTGGGCCCTCAGGTGGGACTTTGTACTCCCATCCTTCAATAGGGCCCCCCTCATAACGTTTCAGCCTGTCATAATGGACCACCTTAGCTTTGCCCCGAGGTTGACGTTGGATTCGGTAGGTTACATCAGACAGTTGCCCTACTACCAAGTAGGGACCTTCCCAGCGGCATTGCAATTTCGGGGATAGTCCTTTTTTCTTTGCAGGATTGAAGAGCCAGACAAACTGCCCCTTCGATATCTTTTTCCCTGCTATCCCCTTGTCATAGTTGCGTTTCTGACGCCGTGCACTCCTTTTTAGGTGCGCCTGTGCCCTCATGTAGGCATTTTGCATCCGCTGCCTTAACACCTCTGCATAATCTTCAGAGACCCCCTCTCCCTCTACAGGAAGTGTTCCCATTACTAGGTCCAGTGGAACTGAGACCTCCCTTCCCAGCATTAGCATATTTGGGGTCTCTCTGGTGGATTCCTGGGGTGTACACCTATATGCGAACATTGCATAGGGAAGCTGCTTATCCCAGTCTTTTTGCTTCTTGTTTGGGTCGATCATCACTGCGACCATGGTGAGGAGTGTGCGATTGAAACGCTCTATAAACCCATCCGACTTAGGGTTATAAGGGGTGGTGCGTGTCTTGCGTATCCCCAGAATTTCGCACACTTTGGCAAACACATGAGCCTCAAAGTTCCGACCCTGATCTGAATGCAATTCTGCTGGAATTCCAAACCTGCAAAAGTACTCCTCCACCATCTTAGTGGCAACTGTTTCAGCTGTGGCATCGGGTATCGGGTAGGCCTCCACCCACTTGGTGAAATAATCACCAACCACCAGAATCCACTGGTTCCCATCCGCGGTTCTTGGCAGGGGGCCTATCAAGTCAAGTGCAACCCTACCCATTGGTTCACCAACTAATCGTTGTTGCAATGCGGCCCGTGGGCTCCTAGGGGGAGGTTTCTTGCGTGCACACGTGTCGCATTTCCGGACCCATGAGCGCACGTCCGCATCCATCCCTACCCAATAATACCGCTGCTTCACTTTTCCCAGCGTTTTCCGGTGACCAAGGTGGCCTCCAGTCACCCCGCCATGCAACTCGTCCAATACGGTCGGGCGAAGCTCCTGGGGGAGGAGCATTTGCCACCTAACTTCCTCCCCAGCGTCTGATTCCCAGCGCCGGTACAGCACTCCATCGCGCAAGGCGATCCGCGCCCAGGACAACCAGTAGGTCTTTGCCGCTAGCGTAGCAGGGGCCACCTTACGCCAATCGGGCCGCACGTCTGACTCCTCCCTTGCCAGCACCAACCACCCCATTGTTTTGTCCTTTAGCTGCGCTTCCCGGATTCTATCCGACGTACCCCATGGTTGGCCTGCCACTACTCTTACTTGGGGATGCTCCATGGGGGCATCCCCCCAGAGTGGCCCCCGGGCATTTCCAGCCTCTTGCTGGCCTGTCCGCTTTGACTCCCATTTCTCTTCACTCCCCATGCGACCACACTGTCGACAGGGCTTCCGCGACAGCCCGTCCGCATTAGAATGCTTTAACCCGGGTCTGTGGACAACCTTAAAGTCATATTCTGTAATGACCTCTAACCAGCGCGCTAGCTGGCCCTCCGGACCCTTCAGATTTAGGATCCAGCGCAGGGATGCATGGTCGGTCCTTACCGTCACTTTCTGTCCATAAATATATGGTCGAAAGTGCCTAAGATAAGCCACCACCGCCAGTAGCTCCCTTCGTGTCACGCAGTAGTTGCGCTCTGGCTTCCTCAAGGCCCTACTTGCATATGCAATGGGCCTCTCAACACCCTCTACTATTTGAGAAAGTACTCCTCCAATGCCAACATCGCTGGCATCCGTGTCCAGGATGTACTCCTCCCCTGGCCTTGGGTAGGCCAGTACCGGCGAGTCCTGAAGCCTGCCTTTCAGCTCAACAAAAGCAGCTTCACACTCGTCGTCCCACCGAAACTGACGAGACTTCTCCGTCAGCCTGTGTAGCGGCTTGGCTATGTCCGCAAAGCCCCGGATGAACCTCCGATAATATGAGGCCAGTCCAAGGAAGCTTCTGACTTCCTTTTCGCAAGTTGGAGTCGGCCACTCCCTGACTGCCCTCACTTTATCAGGATCAGTCCCGATCCCCCCCTGGGACACAATGTGCCCCAAGTAACGCACCTCCTCTTGAAAGAGGTTACATTTCCCAGGCTTCAACTTGAGCCCAGCTGCCCGGAGGCGCTCCAGTACAGCTCCCAAGTTGGCCAGTTCTTCGTCTACACTTTTCCCGTAGACGATGACATCATCCAGATACACTAGCAGCGTATCCCACTGTAGTCCTGCTAGGACTCGTTCAATCAACCTCTCGAAGGTTGCTGGGGCATTACATAGCCCAAACGGCATGACCTTCCAGCTATAAAGCCCCTCCCTTACAACGAATGCCGACTTTTTCTTGGCATCGTCCGTCAAGGCAATTTGCCAGTACCCTGAAGCAAGGTCAAGGGTTGAAAACCATTTGGCACCGGACAGTGAGTCAAGGGTGTCATCTATTCGCGGCACTGGGTATGCATCCTTGATTGTTACGGCATTGAGCTTTCTATAGTCTACACAAAACCTTTGTGTCCCATCTTTCTTTTTAACCAGGACCACGTTGGAAGCCCAAGGGCTGTCTGAGGGTTCTATGATACCTCTTGCTTTCAAGTCTTCTACTTGCCGTGAGATTTCTTCTTGCTGAGTTATTGGGTGCCTTCGGGGCCTTTGCTTTATGGGGCGGGCCTCCCCCGTATTAACTGAATGTTTTACTAAGCTCGTTTGCCCAATGTCCTCCGGCCCCCTTGAAAATACATCCTGATATTCGACAAGAAGGCTGGCCACCTTGTTCTGATCCTCCTTG